>NC_092174.1:43771482-43918982 GCF_045791955.1 Oncorhynchus clarkii lewisi
CTCTCTCTGTCCCTCCTTACACCTCTAACTGTTTTTTTGGGGGGGTAGAGATAAGAGCTGGTCATTTTTGTAAGTGATTTGTCTGTAAAAATGAAGAGATAAATAAATAAATAAATATATTATATTATTGATTGTAGAACAATCAATTGGGGTGTGGTGGTTGTGAGTACTTACAGGCAGTAGTGAACCGGTGTACTGTAGGGTGGTGAGCTGCGTCCCCTGCTGTTGGAAGGGGTACTCCAGAACAACTCTGGTCAGAATCTGCATTACCTCCTTGAGAGTGATGTTATAGGCATACCTGGTGGGAGAGGGGAAGTACCAGATCTATACTCTGAAGATGGTAGCGTGGACAACATTTAGCTGGATCTGTTATAAAAGGGACTGAAAAACTAGTGCACTTCAAACAGAGTTTGCACTTATCTGAAGTGCACTTATCAGGAGCAGAGTACTAGTTACTCATATCAGGAGCAAAGTATGACACACACTTATCAGGGTTATGTGAGGTGGCAGGTAGCCTAGTGGTTAGAGTGTAGAGGCGGCAGGTAGCCTAGTGGTTAGAGTGTAGAGGTGGCAGGTAGTCTAATGGTTAGAGTGTAGAGGTGGAAGGTAGCCTAGTGGTTAGAGTGTGGAGGCGGCAGGTAGTCTAATGGTTAGAGTGTAGAGGTGGAAGGTAGCCTAGTGGTTAGAGTGTAGGGGCGGCAGGCAGCCTAGTGGTTAGAGCGTTGGACTAGTAACCGAAAGGTTGCAAGATCGAATCCCCGAGCTGACAAGGTAAAAATCTGTCACTCTACCCCTGAACAAGGCAGTTAACCCACTGTTCCCCGGTAGGTCGTCATTTTCAATACGAATTTGTTCTTAACTGACTTGCCTAGCTCAATTTTTAAAAATCAGGAGCAGGAGCATACTCTTATCAGGAGCCGACTGCTGCTCACTAATCAGGAGCGGACTACTGCTCACTTATCAGGAGCTGACTACTGCTCACTAATCAGGAGCTGACTACTGCTCACTAATCAGGAGCTGACTACTGCTCACTAATCAGGAGCTGACTACTGCTCACTAATCAGGAGCTGACTACTGCTCACTAAACAGGAGCTGACTACTGCTCACTAATCAGGAGCTGACTACTGCTCACTAAACAGGAGCTGACTACTGCTCACTTATCAGGAGCTGACTACTGCTCACTAAACAGGAGCTGACTACTGCTCACTAATCAGGAGCTGACTACTGCTCACTAAACAGGAGCTGACTACTGCTCACTAAACAGGAGCTGACTACAGCTCACTAATCAGGAGCTGACTACTGCTCACTAATCAGGAGCTGACTACTGCTCACTAATCAGGAGCTGACTACTGCTCACTAATCAGGAGCTGACTACTGCTCACTAATCAGGAGCTGACTACTGCTCACTAACTACAGGAGCTGACTACTGCTCACTAATCAGGAGCTGACTACTGCTCACTAATCAGGAGCTGACTACTGCTCACTAATCAGGAGCTGACTACTGCTCACTAATCAGGAGCTGACTACTGCTCACTAATCAGGAGCTGACTACTGCTCACTAATCAGGAGCTGACTACTGCTCACTAATCAGGAGCTGACTACTGCTCACTAATCAGGAGCTGACTACTGCTCACTAATCAGGAGCTGACTACTGCTCACTAATCAGGAGCTGACTACTGCTCACTAATCAGGAGCTGACTACTGCTCACTAATCAGGAGCTGACTACTGCTCACTAATCAGGAGCTGACTACTGCTCACTAATCAGGAGCTGACTACTGCTCACTAAACAGGAGCTGACTACTGCTCACTAATCAGGAGCTGACTACTGCTCACTAAACAGGAGCTGACTACTGCTCACTAATCAGGAGCTGACTACTGCTCACTAAACAGGAGCTGACTACTGCTCACTAATCAGGAGCTGACTACTGCTCACTAATCAGGAGCTGACTACTACTCACTTGAGAGAGTTGATCTCGAGGACCAGGTTGTCACAGACGATGTTCTCCTCCAAACCTCTCTGTAGTGTCCCCAACACTTCCAACTGGAAAGCTACACAAACACATTATTGCCATGGCATGTCATTTTGGATTAGTATCATCAATTCAACGAATCAATTAATAAATCAATCGGTATCCCCTCACCATTGACGTCATCAATCTCTGGTGAGACACTGCGACTGCGATCCTGAGATTCCTCGCTGGCCTCACTCTCACTGTCACTCTCTGGATCAGGGTTAAGCACCAGGCCTAGAGAGACCGGGTATATATTTTATGACTGAGGGCATGGACAACTGGCCTCACCCAGTCTCTTCGCCCTCAACAGACTACTTTGCATAAGTTTTGTTTTGACAGTGGCCTACCCCATAGACACTGTGCCAGCTCTTCATCCTCAGTGTCGTTCATACTGGCCTTCCAGATATAACCTTTTCCCTCAGCTCCTACCTCGGCTGGATTAAACACTGGACAGATGAAACAGGGGATACTGTTACAGTACAGACAACAAGGTTTTGCTCACTGTCACTGACATGAATATCACAGATATGTCCTCAGATACCTTTGACATATTATTTCCAAAAACAGATTTCCGTAACATTGAATAACAATATAACTTCGGGAAACAAGATCAAGATTTCATTTTCATTTCAAAACGTTGTTTGTGGAATTATCAATGGTTGAAGAATCACATGAACCCACGACGGTAATAAATAAACCCACGACAGTAATAAATAAACCCATAACAGTAATAAATAAACCCACTACAGTAATAAATAAACCCACAACAGTAATAAATAAACCCATGACAGTAATAAATAAACCCACTACAGTAATAAATAAACCCACAACAGTAATAAATAAACCCATAACAGTAATAAATAAACCCACTACAGTAATAAATAAACCCACAACAGTAATAAATAAACCCATGACAGTAATAAATAAACCCACTACAGCAAACAGTAATAAATAAACCCATGACAGTAATAAATAAACCCACTACAGTAATAAATAAACCCACGACAGTAATAAATAAACCCACAACAGTAATAAATAAACCCACAACAGTAATAAATAAACCCATGACAGTAATAAATAAACCCACGACAGTAATAAATAAACCCATGACAGTAATAAATAAACCCACTACAGCAAACAGTAATAAATAAACCCATGACAGTAATAAATAAACCCACGACAGTAATAAATAAACCCATGACAGTAATAAATAAACCCACTACAGCAAACAGTAATAAATAAACCCATGACAGTAATAAATAAACCCACTACAGTAATAAATAAACCCACAACAGTAATAAATAAACCCACTACAGCAAACAGTAATAAATAAACCCATGACAGTAATAAATAAACCCACGACAGTAATAAATAAATCCACACGACAGTAATAAATAAACCCACAACAGTAATAAATAAACCCACGACAGTAATAAATAAACCCACGACAGTAATAAATAAACCCACGACAGTAATAAATAAACCCACGACAGTAATAAATAAACCCACGACAGTAATAAATAAACCCACGACAGTAATAAATACTGAGAATGTGTACAATGTAGAGAGAAGAGGTTGGCCACCCTGATCCTGGAATACCCGGTGTGTTGAATTTAGGCCAATCACTGAACTGATCAATTAGTTCAGATGGTCGGTCAGGTGTGGTGCCTCGTTAGAACAAAATCCTGCAAGACTTGCAGCACCCCAGTCTACCTCTGGTATAGAGCTGAGTTTGCTAAATTCAGTCCTGGGGGGTCTGTTTTGGTTTTTGCCCCAGCACTACAGCAGACTCAAATAGTCAAAGCTTGATGAGGAGTTGGTTATTTGAATCCGCTGTGTAGCGAGGGGGTCTAATACACACCTTTCTGCCTGGTCTTGTCTTTGCTGTGTCCCACTTCCTGGTCATCACTGAGGAATTCATCATCATCATCTTCCTCCTCTTCCTCAGGGTGATGCATAGACACCACAGTCCCTTCTGGGAGGGACAGGTTCGGACCAATCACCACCTGGGAAACAGACAACATGGAAAAAATACTCCTAAAGTACTCAAAAAAATTACTAGTTTTATAAGCTTACTGCAGCTAATAAAATGTTTGATATTAGGAAAGAGTGAAAGGTAAACAGTTATCAACATGTTTCATGCTGGCATTTACAATATGTAGCGTATGTTTACAAAATATTTACATTAGCAGCTACATTGTAAAGTACTTAGAGAGGTACTGAAAAGCACTATAGAAACACAGTCCATTATGCATATTGAAGAGGGTAACATGTTTTCATTAAAACAGTGTTATTTGGTTGTAAACACTTTGTTGCCTTACGTTGTACGCGAGGACACACTGTTTGTTGAGGCGTACAGCCTCTTTGACCACAGCCCCATCACACACCACTGACTGGTGAATCTCTACGTTGCTGGAGACGTGTACGTTGTTCCACATGTGGGCCCGGTCTAACACCACGTTGTCCCCTACAGAGAGACATCAGAGAGAGGCGTCAGACTGCCAAGCTTCTCCAGGATCACTGGCATCTTGGAGAACCTGGCAGGCTAGTAAATAACAGAGCAAATTGAAGGAAAACTGCACCTTGGATTCACTCAATGTTTATTTAATTATTTTATTTATCTACATTCTATCAAATCAACTGGCAGTACTATGGCAGTACCGTACCATTCTATCAAATCAACTGGCAGTACCGCTAGTAAATAACAGAGCAAATTGAAGGAAAACTGCACCTTGGATTCACTCAATGTTTATTTAATTATTTTATTTATCTACATTCTATCAAATCAACTGGCAGTACCGTATCTACATTCTATCAAATCAACTGGCAGTACCGTATCTACATTCTATCAAATCAACTGGCAGTACCGTATCTACATTCTATCAAATCAACTGGCAGTACCGTATCTACATTCTATCAAATCAACTGGCAGTACCGTATCTACATTCTATCAAATCAACTGGCAGTACCGTATCTACATTCTATCAAATCAACTGGCAGTACCGTATCTACATTCTATCAAATCAACTGGCAGTACCGTATCTACATTCTATCAAATCAACTGGCAGTACCGTATCTACATTCTATCAAATCAACTGGCAGTACCGTATCTACATTCTATCAAATCAACTGGCAGTACCGTATCTACATTCTATCAAATCAACTGGCAGTACCGTATCTACATTCTATCAAATCAACTGGCAGTACCGTATCTACATTCTATCAAATCAACTGTCAGTACCGTATCTACATTCTATCAAATCAACTGTCAGTACCGTATCTACATTCTATCAAATCAACTGTCAGTACCGTATCTACATTCTATCAAATCAACTGGCAGTACTACATTCTATCAAATCAACTGGCAGTATATCTACATTCTATCAAATCAACTGGCAGTACCGTATCTACATTCTATCAAATCAACTGGCAGTACCGTATCTACATTCTATCAAATCAACTGGCAGTACCGTATCTACATTCTATCAAATCAACTGGCAGTACCGTATCTACATTCTATCAAATCAACTGGCAGTACCGTATCTACATTCTATCAAATCAACTGGCAGTACCGTATCTACATTCTATCAAATCAACTGGCAGTACTGTATCTACAAAACAAGTTCAAGCCACATAATCCCAAAGGCTACACGTAATATTGTTTCCTAAAAATCATGTTCACAGTTTTCTAATTGTTATTTTCATTCACATGATTTGGTTGACCGTTATTGAACCTAATACAATGTCGAAGTGAATCGTTAGTTTTGTCAACAACAACAAAAAAATTGTTGAAATGAATCATATCAATTGTTTAAAAAAGTCAATCAACTTTGTATACCTATGGTGCAGTTGTTGCCGATGACGCTGTTTGATATGTGACAGTTGGCCCCGATGCTGGTGTCTCGACCAATCAGAACGTTCTCCTCCATCTGGCTGCCGTGCCCCAGGCTGACCTCGGCGCCCCGATAGACGTTATGGCGGGAGTGGGTACACCCCTGCCCCTGCTGGTCTGTGAAGTTCGCCTCGGGGGTGAGGGGATAGACCCAGCGACGTACCATGTCCGAGGAGACGGAGTCGTACATCTGCAGGTTGGACACGCGTGCTCCATAGCCATCCTGTGTTACATACAGGTGGATCTGGTTGCCCAGAATCTAGAGCGGGAGGACATAGTAGACTTGTTTTCTCGGTAAGGACGTGTTTAAGCTTTGGTCGGGGTTATTGCTTGGGATGTTCTGGTTTCAATACAACATACAGTTGTATCTTTATATACAGTATCATAATCACTGAATTAGTTTTCTCATACCTCTTCATTGACCAGAATCCCTCTGACAAAGTCATTCCTGGTCTGGTAGTCAAAGTTGTCTGTGAAGAGTTCAGCTACCTGTAAACAAAGCCAGTGTCATGTCTTCCATACAACAGACTTGCAGCTCACTCAGTCCCCCCCTGGTTAAAGACGGGCAATTCCACAGTAAAGGAATTACGCTGAGAATCAAACTTTCTCACTTTAGAATGTATTCCAAACAAAAACCATTGAATTTAAAAGTTGAACATATAATACAACTCTATGCACAATGACTACTTTGAACAATTTATACAGTAAAGCAAAAAATATATAAATACATTTCCTGGAAAAACGGTGCAGATGCCAACTTTGTGGAAATATGGTTTGTTACTCTTTGAAATCAATGGATTTTGTTTGGTGTACATTTTAAAGTGAAAAGCCTGAGTCTCTGCGTAATTCCGTTACCATGGAATTGCCCAGACAGTAGATGATTACCTGTGGGGAACAGATACTGATGTGGCAGTCCAGCAGATCATGTCTGATTTCAAACTCATCACTTCCATGTTGGAAAATGTTCTGCAAGACAAAATACAATAGTCAGTCCACCACTCCTGAACATCCGCACATTCTGAAAAGAGGTTCAGGACTTAATATCTAAATGTTTATCTTTGCTTATAAACTTTGTGTTGGTATCGCTACTACTTGCTTTGCAGTAAATGTACCTTTTGGGGATCCCATGGAGAACTGTTACGTTCCCATGATGAACTGTTACGTTACCATGGAGAACTGTTACGTTTCCATGATGAACTGTTACGTTCCCATGGAGAACTGTTACGTTCCCATGGAGAACTGTTACGTTCCCATGGAGAACTGTTACATTCCCATGGAGAACTGTTACGTTCCCATGGAGAACTGTTACGTTCCCATGGAGAACTGTTACGTTCCCATGGAGAACTGTTACGTTCCCATGATGAACTGTTACGTTCCCATGATGAACTGTTACGTTCCCATGATGAACTGTTACGTTCCCATGGAGAACTGTTACGTTACCATGGAGAACTGTTACGTTCCCATGATGAACTGTTACGTTCCCATGATGAACTGTAACGTTCCCATGATGAACTATTACGTTCCCATGATGAACTGTAACGTTACCATGGAGAACTGTTACGTTACCATGGGGAACTGTAGCTTCTTAAGGCCCTGTGTCTTCTGGTAGTGGAGGACCCGCTTGCTCTTGCTGTCCATGGCAACGATCACGTCATCCTCCTCGCAGCGAGTCTTGTGGCCCGGAGATGACTCTTTGAACACCATGGTCATCACAGAGATGTTCTTGTCCACCTTACGCCGATGCCTTCATGAACAACATAAATCCTAGTGTTACTACGTGATCAATATGAAAAAGGTATACAAATAGGCCTAGCTGCCCCATTGGTGTATTACATTTTATAAACTGGGTGGTTCGAGCCCTGAATGCTGATTGGCTGACAGCTGTAGTATATCAGATTGTATACCACGGGTATGATAAAACATTTATTTTTACTGCTCTAATTACATTGGTAACCTTAGCTGTGGTATATTGGCCATATACCACATCCCCCTCAGTCCTTATTGCTTAAGTCTACAGCTGATTCCTAGTCAAGTGCTCATCACAATCTTGAATAACTTGATTAAATGTGCTACATTAAAGCAGGGCTGGCGCAAAACCCGGTATCTATGGAACGCCGTTTGGGTCTTTGCGTGTCAAAAAATATAACACAGTTTTATCATAGTAGGTTGTGTGTTCTGAATTTGCAGGTGTAATCCATGCGCCACCACTATCAGGAGAACTGTCAAAGCTGCACACACACAAAAAAAGTCTGCAAACAAACAAACACCGTCCACGAACGATGTGTTTACAATACCGCGTTGGTAATAAAGCATCATTTGTTCGACCGCAACTTCTGGGGTAGCTTGGTACCTAGCTAGCTTTAGCTTGGGACCTAGCTTGCACCAATACAACCAGCCTGAAAACTAGGACCAGTAGTAACTGCAGTCATTTTCATTATTCTCAGCAATGATTTAGGAATCCTTGTGAGTAAGTATTAGCTAGGTTGCCACTTGTTGTTCGCCAATTGAAATTGAACTTCAGTTCATGAAAATAAATAGTTAGCCAGCTACACGGTTGCCCAAAGCTAACGTTATAAGCAGCCAGATAGGTTCATCTGGCCAGTGAGTCTCGACCGGACCGGGTTGTGTGTTGTGAAGTTAGCCACAATAAGGATTAGGCACCATTTTGGAATTGGCGGTTTGCCTTCAAAATAAAAGTACCTCTTTTGAAAGTGATGCAGAAGGTTACAATTGGTGGAATCGTGCCATATTTAGACGAGATAATGTTAAACAAGGTTGGAATGTGAAGCAATGAAATGGGGTATCAGTCTAGTCGGTGACACCCACAGAACACAACTGAAGAGTTTACGCAAATATTAGCGTTGTGACTGTGTGAAATCACCTCCCCAGTCAGCCTATTGTGTGTATTGACATTCATATTGCACTGTACAGCTTTCCCTAAGGATTGGGGATCAATTAAATGGGGTATCAGTCTACTCAATACCCAATATATTTTTTCCCAACGTCCTCCTCAGAGTTATCAGACTCCAAAACATCCACGCAGTATTGGTTTTCCTCTGGAATACTGTTCAATACACATAGATTGACAATAAATGTGGCTCAATTCACAGTTGTTTCAGAGTCCCGCAATAAGAGCTACAACAGTAATGTTCTCTGGGTGTCACGGAGTAGACTGACTAGTCATTATTGTGGCTAATCATTATTGTGGCTAGTCATTATTGTGGCTAGTCATTATTGTGGCTAGTCATTATTGTGGCTAATCATTATTGTGGCTAGTCATTATTGTGGCTAGTCATTATTGTGGCTAATCCTTGTTGTGGCTAGCTTCACATAGATGGGTCCGACCACCATTAATCAAATAAGAACTGTCCTATAAATCAGGGTTATTTTAGATGATGACAGCTAGCTAGATAATTAGCTACTATAGCTACTGAAACAGATTGTCGTTTTGTTATGTTTTTAGGGAAGAACCTTGTTTGCATCCCTCAGCTAGCCAGCTTTTTTTTTTAATGACCAGCACTGTAGGTGCGTGAGACAACTTTACCAGCATCATTGCATACGTATCAATGAATCGTTGTGACATATTAAAATACGAGTGATAGTGTAATCAATGTGTAATAACTACGTATGAACACGTTAAATTATTATGTGAAGTGCAGTCATATTCAGGTCCTGATTGGTCAACAAGCATATTTGACATGTCAAATAGTGTTATTTCACATGTATCTTTTTTTGACATTTAAAGACCCAAACGGTGTTCCATAGGTATCTGTAGCTCTCCAGGATGAGGTTTGGCCACCCAAACCCTCCTCCTGGAGAGATGCTGGGTGTGCTGGCTTTTCCTCCAGCCCTGTTGTCTACTAAGGTCAAGGGTCAAAGGTGACTGACCGGTGCTCCTGTAGGGCCTGGCTGACATCGATGTTGGACACCACATCTCCGTAGACCAGGATGAAGTCGTTCCTCACCAGATTCTTGGCGTCCACATCCCGCAGCACGTCGCCGAGGGAACGGTACAGATCAGAGGTGATGATGTGGACCACGTTTGGAGAGGTGGGACGACACCACTTGGACTTACTGTTGGAAGAATTGAGGGAACATTTATATTGAGAAAACCCTGTGTATTTGGGCCCTAAATAGTGACAATGACTACTTTTTCTTGGTCAGAGTGTGTGTGTGTGTGTTCTTACAGCAGGTGGTCCTTGATCTTGTTGGACATCCAGCAGCAGAAGACAAATGTCTCCTGAACACCAGTGGATGTTAGGAACTCCAGGGTGTAGTCTATCATGGCCACATTGCCCAATGGTAAGAGGGCCTGGATGGCACAAAACACAGCAGAGATGATGTGAGGAGTGCAGAGATGTGAGGAGTGCAGAGATGATGTGATGAGTGCAGAGATGATGTGATAAGTGCAGAGATGACGTGATAAGTGCAGAGATGAGTGCAACAATGACCATCAGGTTTGGAGTCTCACTTATAAAAGCATAGGATGGTGTCGGGAAATCTGAAGTTCTGAGTGACGCTGGCTAGCACTCACGTGATATTTGGTTTTGGATTAGACTGATGACCAGAATGATGGCAACTTTATTTTTAGTTATTTATTTTATGTAACTAGGCTAAGAACAAATTCAGTTAAAAACAAATTCTTATTATCAATGACGGCCTACCAAAAGGCCTCCTGTGGGGCCTGAGATTAAAAATAAATAATAAATACAATATAAATATAGGACACAACACACATCACAACAAGAGAGACAACACTACATAAAGAGAGACCTAAAACAACATAGCAAGGCAGCAACACATGACAACATAGCGTGGTAGCAGCACAAAACATGGTACAAACATTATTGGTCACAGACAACAGCACAAAGGGCAAGAAGGTAGAGACAACAATACATCACACTACGCAGCCACAACTGTCAGTAAGAGTGTCCACGATTGAGTCTTTGAATGAAGAGATTGAGATAAAATTGTCCAGTTTGAGCGTTTGTTGCAGCTCGTTCCAGTCGCTAGCTGCAGCGAACTGAAAAGAGGAGCGACCCAGGGATGTGTGCTTTGGGGACCTTTAACAGAATGTGACTGGCAGAACAGGTGTTGTATATGGAGGATGAGGTCTGCAGTAGATCTCTCAGATAGGGGGGAGAGAGGCCTAAGAGGGTTTTATAAATAAGCATCAACCAGTGGGTCTTGCGACGGGTATACAGAGATGACCAGTTTACAGAGGAGTATAGAGTGCACTGAGGTGTCCTATCAGGAGCATTGGTGGCAAATCTGATGGCCGAATGTTAAAGAACATCTAGCCGCTCGAGAGCACCCTTACCTGACAATCTATAAATTATGTCTCTGTAATCTAGCATGGGTAGGATGGTCATCGGAATCAGGGTTAGTTTGGCAGCTGGGGTGAAAGAGGAGCCCAAGTCTAGATTTAACTTTAGCCTGAAGCTTTAATATGTGCTGAGAGAAGGACAGTACACCTTACTTGTGTGAGGTGACTACCTCAAGCTCTAAACCCTCAGAGGTAGTAATAACACCCGTGGGGAGAATGGGCATTCCTCTTACCAAACCACATTACCTTTGTTTCGGGGGTGTTCAGAACAAGGTTAAGGGTAGAGAACACTTGTTGGACAAGCTAATACAAAAAACATGTTTTATTACCAATGTCCATTTACTAGCAGGATTAATACATTAACATTGTTGTTGTTATTGTGCTTTTGTCACGATTAGCCTAGCTACATGGATCTGATGGTGTCCCGCTTAAAAGAGATAATCATATATAATGCCATCTGGAACAGTGATACAATTGCTGGTTCGCTACCTGGCAAAACTACAGACGAGATCTGTTGACATGTGGCTCCTACAGATTTTATACCACGAATATTACTAACTAGTTAGGAGGAAAACATATTGGCCATAGCTGTTATGAAATGTTGCATTTCAAGAACACGAGGTTGCATGCAAGAACTGTAGCTAGCTATGCTATGCTAGCGCTGTCATCCATTGACAATAGCATGCATGTACTTAGCCCTAGATCATGACTCTCAGTTCCATCTGCCACCTAGAGTTTTCGAGCGCTAGCATGCACTATTAAGCCATGGCACCATCGCATACCCTGGGTTGGTCTTTGGAGATGGGGAAAAACCTCCGGTTGAAGCTATCGGCGACTAGCACAGCTTGAAGCGGCTGCTCCTCTTCCTCCTGTTCACTGGTGACATTACCTTTCTTCTGTTTTCCTCCTCTGCTAGACATGGTGTTTGTCTGATAACTAGGTAGCTAGTTAACGTTACTAGCAAAATTTCAACAACCTTTCGTCAGATAGTAACAACCACAGATAGAACAATGAGCCAGATGTTGCACCGGATGTATAAATCTGAAGCATCCGGTTGGCATTTCCACTCACCACCAAATATGGTGACAAGAGGAATCCCAGTGGCCGAACGACATTCTGCTCATTTTCGAATTGATGAAACATTTGATCTTAATACAGTTCTTCTTTTAACCAGGCAAGGCAGTTAAGAACAAATTCTTATTTACAATGACAGCCTACCGGGGAACAGTCAGTTAACTGCCTTATTCTGGGGAAGAACACATTTCTACTTTGGGGGTTTGATCCAGCAACCTTTTGGTTACTGTTCCAACTCTCTAACCACGAGGCTACCAGCCCCAAACTGAAATCTAAAACCTCTTCCCCCACCTAAAATCTATATGTTCCCTAAGGGAAATACAAATACATGCTAGAACGCGCAAATAAGATCTCGCTAGATCGTGCTTGGCTCTGCCCAACTTCTTGCTTGTTCTGCCCACCATGATTAAGGTTGTGGTCTATCTTGAGTTAATTATAAAAATCTTTGGTACAACTACGGCGTCTGCGTTGGGACAGGTCATCCTATTTTGTGGGATTTATCAGCGGTTGGCATCCAACGTCAATGGTGCCAATGCCGCCACCTCATGTACTGGGGTGTGGGCTATGAGATTGATAACTCAGTTCTTCCTCCAGACCCTTATTAAACCGGTCTTAAACTAAATGCAACATCGCCTGAAGGTTTACTTATTAACAACTCAGTTAAACTTGGCTCCTCAATACCATTCTTTCTTAAACCTCCCATACTGCTGACACTGAAATAGGATGTGTTCCAAAGTCTGTATCTCGTCCTGGCAGTGATCACACTGCGAGTAGAGAAAATGTTTGTTTTTTAAGTACTTAATATGCATGTTTTAAAACAGTGCCCAACAGTTTACCAAACTTGTGCGATTTCAAAGAATGAAAGTATAGGAAGCGTTACTTTTTTCACCACGACCCCATTTCAAACCTTTTTTAACCCCCTTATCTTCTGTTTTTTTGTGTTTTTTTTTATGACTACATCAATGCACACTTCCCATTTTGATGTTTTTCCTACTGCTGTATTTTCAAAGTGCTGTTGAGCCTTGTTAGTCCCAGTATCAGCCTTGTGATTACACTTTCCTCTCTTCTCCTGGGCCTCGGGGTGGCAGGTAGCCTAGTGGTTAGAGCATTGGGCCAGTAACTGAAAAGTTGCAAGATCAAATCCCTGAGCTGGTAGAAATATGTTGTTTTGAACAAGGCAGTTAAACCCACTGTTCCTAGGCAATCATTGTGAATAAGAATTTGTTGATAACTGACTTATCTAGTTAAATAAAGATAATAATAAAATTATACAGCTGTTGTCCCTTCACCGCCATCGTCCAGCAGCTCTTGTATTTTTTTTAACCACTGTTCTTATTAACCCCTTATCTTTTTGCCTTATTGATTGTAATTGCCATGGGGCTGCCGTCTTATCGGCTCTTAACCAACCATGCTATTTTGATGGTTTTTTCGCATTGTTCATAACTTGTTTTGTACACAATGTTGCTGCTACCGTCTCTTATGACCCAAAAAGAGCTTCTGGACATCAGAACTGCGATCTCTCACCTCAGATGAGACAAAATGTTTTTCTTCAAAGAGTCGGAGGGTAGGGATATACCAAGGACACTCGACACAGGCCCAGATCCCCGTCATTCGCTGGAGAAGGAAACTGAGATTTCTTGGAAAAAGATCTGGGTGCCTTGTGAGGATCAGGCGACGAGTGGCTAATCTGCCTTTGCCTTCCGTCCTGCTAGCTAACGTTCAATCGCTGGGAAATAAATTAGACGAACTGAAAGCACGTACAGTATATCCTACCGACGGGACATTCAAATCTGTTTCACAGAGTTGTGGTTGAACGGCGACATTAAGAACATACAGCTGTTATACACTCTATCGGCAGGAGAGAACAGCAGCCTCTGGAAAGACACGGGCGGGGGGCCTATGCATATATGTAAACAACATCTGGTGCAAGATATCTAAGGAAGTCATGAGGCTTTGCTCGCCTGAGGTAGAGTATCTCATGATAAGCTGTAGACCAAACTATCTACCTAGAAATTTTTCACCTGTATTTTTCGTAGCTGTCTACAGACCACAGCAGACTGATACTGGCACTAAAACCGCACTCACTGAGCTGTATTCCGCCATAAGCAAACAGGAAAATGCTCATCCAGAAGCGGCGCTCCTAGTGGCCGGGGACTTTAATGCAGGGAAACTTAAATAGGGTAGCCTAGTGGTTAGAGCGTTGGACTAGTAACCGGAAGGTTGCGAGTTCAAACCCCCGAGCTGACAAGGTACAAATCTGTCGTTCTGCCCCTGAACAGGCAGTTAACCCACTGTTCCCAGGCCGTCATTGAAAATAAGAATTTGTTCTTAACTGACTTGCCTGGCTAAATAAAGGTAAAAAATTAAAAAATAAAAAAAAATCAGTTTTACCTCATTTCTATCAGCATGTTAAATGTGCAACCAGAGGGAAACAAAACTCTAGATCACCTTTATTCCACAAACAGAGATACATACAAAGCACTCCCTCGCCCTCCATTTGGCGACCATAATTCTACCCTCCTGATTCCTGCTTACAAGCAAAAATTAAAGCAGGAAGCACAAGTGACTCCGTCTATAAAAAAGTGGTCAGATGAAGCAGATGCTAAACTACAGGACTGTTTTGCTTGCACAGAATATGTTCCGGGATTCTTCCGATGCCATTAAGGAGTACATCACATCAGTCACAGGCTTTATCAATAAGTGCATCGACGACGTCGTCCCCATTGTGACTGTCTGTACAGTACATACTCCAACCAGAAGCCATGGATTACTGGCAACATTCGCACTGAGCTAAAGGGTAGATCTGCCGCTTTCAAGGAGCGGGACTCTAACCCAGAAGCTAATAAGAAATCCCGCTATGCCCTCCGACAAACCATCAAACAGTCAAAGCATCAATACAGGGCTAAGATCGTACTACATCATACTACACCGGCTCCACCGCTCGTCGGATGTGGCAGGGCTTGCAAACCATTACAGACTACAAAGGGAAGCACAGCCAAGAGCTGCCCAGTGACACAAGCCTACCAGATGAGCTAAATAACTTATATCCTCGCTTTGAGGTAAGTAACACTGAAACATGCATGAGAGCATCAGCTGTTCCGGATGACTGTGTGATCATGCTCTCCGCAGCCGATGTGAGTAAGACGTTTAAACAGGTCAACATTCACAAGGCTGCAGGGTCAGACGGATTACCCGGACGTGTACTCTGAGCATGCGTGGACCAAATGGCAAGTGTCTTCACTGACATTTTCAACCTCGCCCTGTTTGAGTCTGTAATACCAACATGTTTCAAGCAGACCACCATAGTCCCTGTGGCCCCTATGGTCCTTTAATTATTTGTTATTCTTATCTCTTACTTTTTTTAAAGCTATTTTCTTGAAACTGCATTGTTGGTTAAGGGCCTGTAAGTAAGCATTTCACTTTTAGGTCTACACCTGTTGTATTCAGCGCATGTGACAAATACAATTTGATTTGAACTCAAGGACTCTAAAGGCAGTGCCTGTCCTTCCTGTTTAGGGCCCTTAGATGCATCAGTGAATATACATTGAGTGTACCAAACATTAGGAACACCTTCCTATAATTGCATTGCACCCTCTTTAACCCTCAATTCTTCAGGGCATGGACTCTACAAGGTGTCCATGTACACCCAAACCAGTGTGCCTGGCACCTACTACCATACCCCGTTCAAAGACACAAACCAGTGTGCCTGGCACCTACTACCATACCCCGTTCAAAGGCACTTCAATATTTTGTCTTGCCCTGTCACCCTCTGAATGGCACACATACATAGTCCATGTCTCATACACATCTCAAGGCTTCTTTAACCTGTCTCCTCCCCTTCATCGACACTGATTGAAGTGGATTTAACACGTGACATCAATAAGGGATCATATCTTTCACCTGGATTCACCTGGTCAGTCTGTGTCATGGAAAGAGAAAGTGTTTTTTTATTTTTTTTATTTAACTAGGCAAGCCAGTTAAGAACAAATTATTATTTACAACAACGACCTACTCCAGCCAAACCCGGATGACGCTGGGCCTATTGTGCGCCGCCCAATCACCGCCCAGATGTGATACAGCCAGGCTTCGAACCAGGTACTATAGTTACACCTCATGCACTGAGATGCAGAACCTTAGACTGCTGCGCCTCTCGCCACTTTAGACCGCTGTTCTCTCAGTGTATTCACGAAAGCACAGTAGTGTTCTTAAACGTTCACTTACAATATCTACTGGATCTACTTCTTCCTCACCAGCTTTTACCCCAGCTTTTACCCTGTAAAATGTTGATTTGATTTGAAGCAACGTTAGGTGTACTGCTGGCTGCATGAGCAACCAAGCTGAACTCCTTCCCAAAACGGTCCCATCTCTTGCCATGTCATTACCTGGGTCGTTCCGCAAATAGAGTACATTTTGCAGCCCTTTGACATTTTAAGTAGAAATTGTGCACCGATATTGAATTTAAAAGCCCCTTATCGTAAACGAAGTGCCTTAAATATAGAGCACACGGAAAATTCTAGCAATCTTAATTTGTCCCTTTGTCATGTTTTTCCAACTTGATATTAACCCACTTAACCAACATTTCACTATCATTGTAAATGCCTCGCTATTGTTATTGCGTCAACAAAAGTCATTTCTGAAGATTATTCAATTCACGTGATTAATTTACGTCTGTCCCACATTAAGGTCAACCCCCGTTACGTGAACTGAACTCGTTTTTTTAATATGGTGAAACTATTATTTTTAAATGATTTCTGGAAGAAACATTGAACATCTGAATCAGTGTATAAGCAGACGAGCTGGTTCTAGTCTTTGGCCATTTTCTGGTGTTTTGTGGTGGAAAACTGAGCAGGTCAAGCATTTACACGTCAACGCTGTTAACCCATAGATAGTCTTGCCTTCAGTCAGTAGCGGTGCTCTATAACCTGTTAGTTCACATGCCTTGACCCCGTGAACCTGTATATAGGCCTAAAGGCAGAGACAATAAGAAGACACAGTGGCAGAATCAATTCAACCACACCTGAAAGATTAGTGGAATCTGTTTTGGATAGCTGGAGAGGTAGGATGACTGACAGTGAAGGTGAACAGGTGGTCACGGGTCAGGTGAGGAATGGATGAGACTGAGGCAGGAAGTCCTTTAACCATAAAGTGGTATATTTACTGGGTAGTGTGTGCTGGATTCATGGACGCACAGAACGTCTGGATTAGACGGAGTTAAGGAAGAGAAAGCAGCAAAGACGAGTAACCAACGAGTAATCTTACCTAAAAATTTCACAAGGAGGAACACAATGTATGAATTAATGTTTGGATCAGAATTGCCATTATAATCATTGGCCAGCACGGAGAATTAAGTAAAACCACAAGTCCAAATCCCCATCTCCAACCATGGCTAATTTAGGAAAGTGACAATATTAGCCACCAGAGGACAACAACACAACGAGATGTAACAATTAAATGTTTTTCTGTCAATTACATTTCTGAATGCTGGTAATGTGATTGGTTTGAAGCCAAATCCAAACCGGCTTCTCTTGACAATTGCTTTTTGGTGCGCCAGGTCCATTCATAGCTGAGCTCACTCAGTTTAGCTCAACGCTGATTCTCTATTATTTTATAAAAATTTTCTTTATCAAGGGAGGACAAATGCTCGCTGGCTTCCCTTGCGTTCAGTGCAACAGCGGCAACAATATCATACTCTTTTTGACCAGACCACATCAGATAGTTAGGCTACACATACTGAGACAGAGGGGTCAATTTTTTCTTCGCTCGGATGCCTTCTCCGGTGAGATACATTCAGCCCCTTGTGAATTGAAGGAAATTTATGAAACACAGAGATGAAAAATACGTTATTTTGAATGTTTTTCGAATTGTACATTTTTTTTAGCATCCATGAATACAAGCCACTGCATTCAATTGCCCTTCCCTGCTGTACACAACAAGCTTCCATTCCCCCTGTCAGACGGGGATTTACGGCCGTTATAAGATTAAAACCTCAAATGTTACGGTCAACCCTGTTCCCTTAATAACACTTACTAGTCTTATTTATTTCATGTTTTACCTAATGGGGTGTACCTAATGAACATAAACCCGATTCCGATCAAACAAATTGAGTAAAACATTCAGATAATTGTGCAGTTAAAGTTAAATGCAATTCCCTTACCCCATGGCCCGGTTCATGGGATAAATAGCTAAATTATAAAGTAGAGGCTATTTTCATCAGGTCTTCAGTCATCCCAGATACAACAGCTGCTGTAGAGGTCAAGGCTATTTGTAAACGCAGGGGAATTAACAATAAATAAACTCTCCTGTAGGTGTGGTCCTTGGGACTGAACTAAAACATACAGGTTCTTTAAAAGTAGTGCATGGGAAAGACAACAATATCAGCAATGTTTTATTTATTTAACCAGGCAAGTCAGATAAGAACAACTTATTATTTACAACGACGGCCCTACCCCGGCGACACTTGTGAGCCGCCCTATGGGACTCCCAATCACAGCAAGTTGTGATACAACCAGGAATTGAACCAGGGTCAGCAGTGACACCTCAAGCACTGAGATGCAGTGCCTTAGTCCGCTGTGCCACTCGGGAGTCCCAAATGCAACGACACAATATATTTATTTTAGTTTTCAGCATCACAAGAATCTCCTCTATGCAATTTCCATACATCTTCAGCTCTGAACAGCTACAAGACTAACTTCAAAGGTTACAGATTAAACGATCCTCTGCTTTGGTGTACTTCCTGTATCTCTGCCATCGACTGTATGGGATCAAAATGGAGTTTGAAGAACAGCTCAGCAGCTGTGGTTTGATACCATCTCTATGACGGAGGGTCATAGAACAATCCTAAACAACTTTAGGCTACATGTATTTCTGACACTCAGTTTCAGAACATGGCCATTGGCTGCGGAGAAGGTCACAGACTGGGTTGACTACTTCTTGTATGCATGACATTAATATTACATTTGGCCCCTCCATTGACGTCATACTGCATGCTGAAAAGTGAAAACCTCATAACTTATACCAGCCATCCTCAACAGGTGGACTGCGGTCCCCATCCACACCCAGAACGGGGTCATTATGGACAACAGGTCCCGACAAAACAAATTATAGTATATATTCATTTGTTTTTTAAGGAACTCAGTCAGGCTTTCAACTTGAAGTTTTTAATTGTGGAATGCACAAGCTGCAATTTCATAATTTGCAGTTTTTCCTCTTGTTGTGTCAGTCAAAGGGAGGTATTTATGACAGTTGATTAAAGAGAGATATTTATGACAGTTGATCAGAAAGCCCATGTCAGCTAATGTTTTAAATCCCATTGATTTTGTTGTTGAGTCTCTCAGATATCACATGAAAAAACACACGACGCGACTAAATGTCACGTCTTATGTGGGATCTTATGTGGTGGGGGGGGGGGGGGGGGGGGGGGGGGCATTTGTATGACTGGACCATTTAAAATATAATTTGAGTACCCCTGACCTATACTGTGGAACACACAGAGATCCGATGCAGACCAGCACATTATTTTCACCATATTAGTCCATCATGAGGTCCTCACGTTGCCTTTATTGGCCACTGTAATAAATTTAGAGCAAAATATGGGCCCTGGAAAATAAGATGTGAGTGAACCGAGCCCAGCTCAGTTGTCTTGTGGATCCATGCCACAGCTTGTGACATTTCATTTCCAGATATAGATTTTTACTGGCTGTGACATTTTAATGGATGAAATCATGTAAAAAAAATGCTGACATGAGCCAAGGTGTTGGGGTGTCTCAGGCAAACTCATGTCTGTGGTGATGAAACTACAGACTAGGGGCTCGATTCAATCCATAGACCACAAGATCTGCGTTGTACCACGGGTTGACATCTAAAGGGACATTTCCTATTGAGCCGACGTATGCGGCGTTTACCGTGAATTCAGTCTCCGGCGACATTGCCTTTAAAATGTAATCCGCACTACAATGCAGATCTTCCACGCTACGGATTGAATGGAGCCCTGAGTCACGCCCTTAAAATGTATTGGGCCAAGACTTCCATTCCGAATCCTCCCGGCCCTGCCAAAATACGTCAAATATGTACAATGCCAGTTTTATTATGCCAGTTTACTAATGCCAGTTATTAATAGTGTATCAGGGGTATTCAACTTCTGTTCTGGACAGCCATCCACATGGTGTTCAAACTTTTATTCCACCCCAGCATTAACACAACGCCTTCAGCTAAATCGTCTGATCATAATCTTCAATTTAGTACTGAAATCAGGTTCAGTACGTTAGTGCTGCAGTGGAAGAAATACAAAATCAGTTCATTCAGGAAGTAAACTGTGCACAATGACTTTTAAAAAAAAAAAGAGAAATAAAAGTTCACTTCCTGAATTGACTTGAAATGATTTGAAATGACCCCAGCCCTGATCTCAGTACAGTGCTCAGTACATTGTGAGAAGATCCACGGCTGTAAAGACAGTTGAGCTCTTTGTGGCCAAATAAACAGTGTTTAAACAATGTGGTATTTGAAAGTGTTATACCGAACATTGAAATAGTGTGCTGGACCGTTTTAGACAACTGAAATGTGAGACAAATTAAAGTGCCTCCAGCATCTTCAAAATATCATATTCTAGATGAATAAATACACATTTCATTCAACAGTTTAATGAGCGATTATTGAAAACCAAATACAAAATGACACAAAAACAATTGTGAAAATATATATAAAGTTGTTGATGAAGGAATAATACCACAAAAATGTAACTAAATATTCTCAGATTATATTTTATGAAATCTATTTTAATGGTATTGGGGCAACATGGACTGACTCCATTTCAGTACTTGAGGGGCCGTGGTTGTAATATTGGAATACATTTGATAAATAAATGAGTCATTTTTATTTTAACCTCTATTTAACCAGGAAGGGCTCATTGAGTTTTAAAATCTCTTTTTCAAGAGCGTCCTCCTGGCCAAGATAGGCAGCACCAAGTCATGACAACATTTACAGACAAACAACATGAAAAACTACAAGTAAACTAGTAAAAACCATAGAATTCACAAGAGTAAAACAAAATCAAAAACAGCAAAATAAAAACATTGACAGGTCAGGGGAATCAGTCTCAAGATCATTCATCAGTGATTTAAAAAATGATGACGTTGTCCTAATTATTAAAATACATCTAATGTACGTATATTCTGTGAAATTCCGTTGAGAGACAAATATGATATTACAAAGTCATGTAACGGGAGTGTGTGGGATGCTCCCTGGAGTGGGTGGGGATAGTGAGACACAGAAATACAGAGGTCTCTCATCCAATCCATTTCCTTCACCAGGGTGGTCCATAATTAACTTTTGCTTGGTTGGCACTTTCAACCAGATATAAGGAGGCTGAGGCCCCAGCATTCATAAGTCAGATACCTTCTTCCTCTGTGGTAAGACTCTCTCCACCTCCTTGGATTTTTACAATCACTCAGCATCTGAGGTAGTAGCTAAATGCAACATTTGAATTGAGTTCTGCATTTTCTCTTATATGATTTTACAATATGCAATCAAGTGGCATTGATTAAAACAATTTTTATTATTATTATTTTAACATTAAAGGTGTTATCATTAAAATCTATAACTTTAATTCACAGTCAAAAGTGGTGCTCCTGCACTTGTTTGTAAATTGAGGGGGTGCTCTCAAATGTAACTGGGTTTTCAGAGGTATTTATTTAAATTCTTGACCGAATGTCTAGTCATCTAAGTTGCCACCAGTAAAATTAAAGTTTCCAGTTGCACCTGTAGTTGAAATGGACATGGCTGTAATGATTTGGGTTGAATGTTGGCATTCAAATTGTTTTCTAGCCTTTCAGGGGACTAAATGATAAGGCTTCAGAATTCACAACACCCTAATGTTTCACAGGCTCATCCAAGAAGTACAACTTCATCTGTAGGAGGGGATAACGAAGGTGAGACATTGTTTAAGTCTTCATATTAAAACGATGAAAATATACTGTGAGGGATATCGCTCATCTAACTCTGCTGAATGTGGAGGAAGCACCACAGAGTCACTCTAGTTTCCTTTTTCATCTCTTTCCTAGTAATCCGTCACCATGAGTACGGACGCGGAGATGCAAATCTACGGCAAGGCTGCCTTGTACCTTCGTAAGCCTGAGAGGGAGAGGATGGAGGCACAGGCAGCACCTTTTGATTCAAAGAACGCCTGCTATGTGACAGACAAGGTGGAGCTGTACCTAAAGGGTTTGGTCACTGCCAGGGCCGATGGCAAGTGTACTGTGACAGTCACCAAACCTGACGGCAGTAAGGAGGTAAGTCTGATCTGAAAAGTATTCAAGTTCAAGTTTGTGCAATTACTCTTTTTCTTGAAAAATCATCAAAATGAATGAAACAAAATGCCTATAAGGCCATATGAAATCAGGAACAAAAGATAGAGGTAGAAATATTTCTTAGTTATTTTGTAAGCAGAATATAATCTTTAACAATGGCATGAATTATTTAAATTGAGTAGTCAAGAATATCAATGTATGTGTCACTGGGTGATAACAGAGTAGTTGGATTCAACTGGGGTATGCATTTAAAAAAAAGATTTAACTAAATAATGAGCAAAACGCATTGAGTCATGTCCAGTTTGATCTGTGTGTAATGTAGATTTCTGACTGTTTCAGGAAGGAAAAGAGTTCAAAGAAGCAGACATCTATCAGATGAACCCCCCTAAGTACGACAAGATTGAGGACATGGCCATGATGACCTACCTGAATGAAGCCTCTGTGTTGTATAACCTCAAAGAGCGTTATGCAGCATGGATGATCTATGTAAGAAACCTGCATAAACATACACACACATACATCAACATAAGAAATACACACACAAAGTACTACACATACATCAACATAAGAAATACACACATACAGGACTACACATACATGAGAGGTATAAACCAAAACATACCACTGCAGTAGACCAACAAGAAAACAAGTACATTTATCCAATTTGATTGAATCCCTTTCATCCAGACCTACTCTGGGCTCTTCTGTGCCACGGTGAACCCCTACAAGTGGCTCCCCGTGTACGACGAAGAGGTTGTCAACGCCTACAGAGGGAAGAAGAGGATGGAGGCTCCACCCCATATCTTCTCCGTCTCTGACAACGCCTTTCAGTTCATGATGATTGGTACGAGCTCTAATGGATGGATGAATGGATGGATGGATGGATGGATGGATGGATGGATGAATAGACGGATGGATGGATGGATGGATGGATGGATGGATGGATGGATGGATGGATGGATGGATGGATGGATGGATGGATGGATGAATAGACGGATGGATGGATGGATGGATGGATGGATGGATGGATGGATGGATGGGATGGTTGGGTGGGTGGGATGGGTGGGTGGATGGAGGGAGGGAATCTACTGTTTCTCATGTAGGTTTGAACATTTTGCATGGAATATCGGATTTCATTAACCTCGAATAGAAAATGTTTCAAAATGAAATTAATGATATACCCATAATGTTGCTTGAGTATAATAAACATGACGTTTTTTGGTTCCAGATAAGGAGAACCAGTCCATCCTGATTACGTAAGTTGTTTGTGCTGAGCGATTAACCAAAATGTCTGTTATTTTTTTTAATAACTAGGGAAAGGGGATACCTGGTCAATTGCACAACTAAATGCATTATACCATTCCCCCTCTGGCCTTAGTGCTTCATCATTTAGTCACATTACTTTACTTTAATTAAATATTTAAGTTGTATGCAGAACCCAGAGTCTCTGGTGGCACTGCAGTACAGCGCCCTTAACCACTGCGCCACCCGGGAGGCCTCGCATTTGTTTAATTTGATGACTTTATTTTTTAATTCCAAGTCATCTATTTTCTAGAGAGCTGCTGCCTATGTTGTCTGACATAATCACTATTTAAGTAGTTCTTCAAAGTAAATAAGGCATACTTTTATGACTGCTGAATACCAACTATCCATCACTTAGATCATATATTTTCAGGTAGAGATGCCTTGTGAAGCAACTTCTCTATATCACTCTCCATCGCACGTCTTATGTCTCTTCTCTCCCTCTCTGCACAATGGATTATAGTCATTGTAGTTAACACACTCAAACTGGTGCGCCTGGCACCTACTACCATACCCTGTTCCAAAGGCACTGCTATCTTTTGTCTTGCCCATTCACCCTCTGAATAGCACACATACATAGTCCATGTCTCAATTGTCTCAAGGCTTAAAAATCCTTATTTAACCCATCTCCTCACCTTTATCTACACTGATTGAAATGGATTTAACAGGTGACATTAATAAGGGAGCGTAGTTTTCACCTGGATTCACCTGGTCAGTCGATGTCATGGAAAGAGAACGTGTTCGTACTGTGTTGTACACTCAACATATATTTTATTGAGATATCATTGTTGGACATAAAAGACTGTAAAAAATGTATAAATGGGAATCAGGTCCAAGTGATTATAATGTAGGAAATCTGTTCTCAAAGTATTTCCACACATAAATAGAGAGACAAATGTGATCATATCCCAATGTAATCCAGGTTTGAAATTATGATGTTTTTGTTAAATCTGTTTGGGTTTCTTGCAGTCAATTTGCAGTGCACAAATGATTTACAATTATGTTCCGGCCCCCTCCTCAGAAACAAAACAGCATCTGCTTTAATGTATTTGGGATTGTTTTGGACTAGGCTATGTGCAATAATACATCAATGAGTGGGAATATTTGTTAATTATTTACTTCTGTTAGAAAACAGGTCAACAGTGTATATTCTAATGCTATTTCTTAGTGAAAGCCAATCTGACGCAATCTGTGACTAAAGCCCCTCTTTCTCTGTCATATTAACCAGTGGAGAATCCGGTGCAGGAAAGACTGTCAACACCAAGCGTGTCATCCAGTACTTCGCCACCATTGCGGTATCTGGTGCCAAGAAGGAAGTAGACCCCAGCAAAATGCAGGTAGGTTGTGCCTTTTTAACACATTTCAGTTTGGTGGGCTGTGTAAACGTTTTTCTCCAGCGGTGAATCTTGTTTCAAGAAAGGGTTTACCAGTTTCTAAGCAACTTGTGTGTTTTTCTCAATCAGGGGTCTCTTGAGGATCAGATCATTGCAGCTAACCCTCTGCTGGAGTCTTACGGTAATGCCAAGACAGTGAGGAACGACAACTCGTCTCGCTTTGTAAGTTTGAAGGACATACTGTGGAAGTGACATTATATTTTGAAAAAAAACAACATTTCAGTAGTTCCTTATAGTTATAACAGTCCAACAAACTAACATGTCAAGGGGTTCTATCAAATACCTATTTCTAACCCCCATGCTCTACTACAGGGTAAATTCATCAGGATTCACTTCCAAGCAGGCAAACTGGCTAAAGCTGACATTGAGACCTGTGAGTTGTATTTGATTGTTTCTCAATGCTTTCCATAATTCACACAGAATATTTTAGGAGATACATTCATCACATGTAATTCTCTCTCTCTCTCTCAGACCTGCTGGAGAAGTCCAGAGTGGCCTTCCAGCTGCCCGATGAGAGAGGCTACCACATCTTCTACCAGTTAATGACAGGCCACAAACCTGAACTAGTTGGTAAGGAAAAGTAGAGGTTGATGTGAAATTATTCACACCTCCATCTGTGGAACTTAAAAAAATAAAATAATCATAGTTTATCTATTTATACTATTACAATGAGTACATCCAAGATAACAAGGCATCTAGACATGTGTCTGGTCTTTATAGCTCTTTCATGGGAAAGACTGTGATATTCTAGAAGCTTCAGTCCAGTCTTTTGATTCTATTTATTATATACTATATATAAACTCAGCAAAAAAAAGAAACGTCCTCTGACTGTCAACTGCGTTTATTATGTGTAAATATTTGTATGAGCAGTATGGCCGGTGGCATTGTCATGCTGGAGGGTCATGTCAGGATGAGCCTGCGGGAAGGGTACCACATGAGGGAGGAAGATGTCTGCCCTGTAACACACAGCATTGAGATTGCCTGCAATGACAACAAGCTCAGGCCTCGGTGTAACGCTCATTCCTTCGACAATAAACGCAAATCCGACCATCACCCCTGGAGAGACAAAACCGCGACTCGTCAGTGAAGAACAATTTTTGCCGGTCATGTCTGGTCCAGGGACGGTGGGTTTGTGCCGGTGATGTCTGGTGAGGACAGTTTTCATAACTCCGACCTTTAATGCCTACCGTCTGTAAAATGTTAGTGTCTTAATGACCGTTCCACAGGTGCATGAAGGTCCTGAAAATGGGACATTTCTTTTTTTGCTGAGTTTATCCTTGAGTCCATCTACTGAGTAAAGGAGGGTGAGATACTGTAAAGGTGGGACAGGGGAATTCTACTGGATTTAACTGAGAAGCCATTCTCCGTTGTCCACAGAAATGACGCTCCTCACCACAAACCCCTACGACTTCCCCATGATCAGCCAGGGTCATATCGCTGTGCCCAGCATCAACGACAAGGAAGAGCTGGATGCCACAGACGTGAGTTATACAAAGGGCTAACCAAACTCTAGACATGGAACGGGTAGGAACATTGTGCAATTCCAACTTGGTGTCAGATGGGCACCTTTGTGTTAGTTGACATGTGTCTCAAACCCCTTGTCATGCCTCCACACTTCACCTTTAAGTACATGTAAGACAAGAGAGTGCCACTAAATGTCCTGTGGAACTGTGTAAAAACTGCTCTTGTGCTGCCACATAATAGTGTTGGCCAAAAGTAATCATGTGGAACAGAGAAGCCAAGTCAATTCTATCCATCCCGTTTGTTCTGGAGTGAGCACAGAACTGTAGTGTTCCGTAACAGAGCAGCCTACTGTTGAGTTCATCACTGTTGTGCTTCCTCTCTAATGCCAGGATGCCATTACGATCCTGGGCTTCACTAATGATGAGAAGATGGCCATCTACAAGCTGACAGGAGCTGTAACGCACCATGGCAACTTGAAATTCAAGCAGAAGCAGCGTGAGGAGCAGGCCGAGCCAGACGGCACAGAGGGTGAGTCCCACTCATAGATATACAACATGTAAAGCGTTAGTCCCATTCCCCAACATAGAAATAGAAACGGTAAGACAGACAGTACCACATCAAGGTCAGGTAGGAGATACATGATGGAGACTAAATTCCAACCTCCACAAATGATTTGAAACAAGAGGATGAGGATGAAAATCAAAACCTGTCCAGTGTAACATCAGAAACAAGCGATCTTGAGTGCCTGAGTCTGTTTATGTTGGTTCTCTCTCCAGTGGCTGATAAAATCGGCTACCTGCTGGGCCTGAACTCAGCGGAGTTGCTGAAATGTTTGTGCTACCCCAGAGTGAAGGTCGGCAACGAGTATGTGACCAAGGGACAGACTGTGGCTCAGGTAAAGTGAAACACAGCATCTACCATTTTCTGAGCACCGGGATTCTTTTGGGGATGAGAACATTGCCTTTTTTTTCAATAGTCAGTCTAATGTTGTTTTTCCAAGCGCTTATCACCTTCTGGCTAGATATGGTCAATATCTCCTGTATTCATTTGAGGTATTATCTTTGCAGGTTTATAATGCAGTCATGGCTCTGGCCAAGTCCATCTATGAGAGGATGTTCTTGTGGATGGTCATCCGTATCAACGAGATGTTGGACACCAAGAATCCAAGGCAGTTCTATATCGGTGTGCTCGACATTGCCGGGTTTGAGATCTTTGATGTGAGTATGAGACCAGAACAAGACAATTAGTTGTGATTGAGAGGGATTACAGCCTTGCACGATGAAATGATCCCTTTTGAAATTCCTTCAACAGTACAACAGCATGGAGCAACTGTGCATCAACTTCACCAATGAGAAACTGCAACAGTTTTTCAACCACACAATGTTCGTCCTGGAGCAAGAGGAGTACAAGAAGGAGGGAATTGTCTGGGAATTCATTGACTTCGGCATGGACTTGGCTGCCTGCATTGAGCTTATTGAGAAGGTAAACTGTCTGTGAGGATTATACTGGACCACAACAGCAAAGCTCATAGAGAGTAATGTGTGATATATTATCACAGAGGTACAATGTATCTGACGGTTGAGAACTCAATATGTCTCCATATATGTGACCCTAAAGGAATAGAATCCTATAATAGCATGTTTACTAAAGGAATAAATGTTTCTTAAATCTCTTTTCTTAAAGCCATTGGGCATCTTCTCCATCCTTGAAGAGGAGTGCATGTTCCCCAAGGCTTCAGACACTACCTTCAAGAACAAGTTGAACGACCAGCATCTTGGCAAAACCAAGGCGTTTGAGAAGCCCAAGCCTGCCAAAGGCAAGCCAGAGGCCCATTTCTCTCTGGTACACTACGCCGGCACTGTGGACTACAACATCACTGGCTGGCTGGATAAGAACAAGGACCCCCTGAACGAATCAGTTCTTCTGATGTACGGGAAGGCCTCAGTCAAACTGTTGGCTACCCTGTACCCTGCTGCCCCACCTGAGGGTAAGACTAGCATCACATATCTACCTCAATGACCTGGTACATCGACTCGTACTGGTACCCTGTGTATCTATAGCCAAGATATTGTTACTCCTTGTGTATTTTTCCACGTTATTATTTTTCATCTATATATTTCACTCTAAATTGTAGGGACGGGCCCGTAAGTCAGAATTTCACTGTTGATCTACAACTGTTGTTTACGAAGCACGTGACAATTTAAATGGTTCTTGTCATTGAACATATTACAATTTCTCAGGGTTATTCACTGGGTTAATTTCCTCCTACAATATGTGTTCATTTACACCATCTCATCGATACCAATTGCATTGAGATAAGTGTGAAGATATCCCGACATGATCTAGTTTATAATTAGCGTGCTTGCTGAAGACACCACCCCTATAGATATCGTACATCTTATTATTATTCTATTTATTCTGCTCTAGGAAATGTACTTCTAATTATCTCTTGACTTTCCCCTCATTTTAACAGATAAAGCCAAGAAAGGAGGCAAGAAGAAGGGTGGTTCCATGCAGACTGTGTCGTCCCAGTTCAGGGTGAGCTTTTGAAATGTATCTATTCAGACCTTCAAAAGGTGCAATGATAATCATGAATGATTTCTGAGAAAATGGTTTGTAAACCCTCTTACAGGAGAACTTACACAAGCTGATGACCAACTTGAGGAGCACTCATCCTCACTTTGTGCGCTGCCTGATCCCAAACGAGTCAAAGACTCCAGGTGTATATTGAGTTAAATAGGACATCTTATCAGTACAGTATCACTAAACTTAACCATCTGAATCTTTAACCTGTTTATGAGTATTAAACGAGACTTGGTTTGTGTTTCCAGGTCTGATGGAGAACTTCCTGGTTATCCACCAGCTCAGGTGTAATGGTGTTCTGGAGGGGATCAGGATCTGCAGAAAGGGCTTCCCCAGCAGAATCATCTATGCTGACTTCAAGCAGAGGTACATTCAGACAAATACTAATGCACACACTCACCGCACACACACACACACACACACACACACACACACACACACACACACACACACACACACACACACACACACACACACACACACACGTCAAGTGTTTTCCCAGCATCAGAATAGGCTTACCTTTTACGTAATTTGACCAACCTGTTACAACTTGACACATGTTAAAAATGTCTCCTCATTCAGGTATAAAGTACTGAATGCCAGTGTCATCCCAGAGGGCCAGTTCATGGACAACAAGAAGGCTTCTGAGAAGCTGCTTGGGTCCATTGATGTAAATCACGAGGATTATAAGTTTGGACACACCAAGGTCAGTCAAATACAACCCAGCCATGGCTGACAACAAAACACAACGACAATGATAATATAAACCTCAACCATTCAACATCTCTCCAGTTGATATTTCCATGATATTGTTCTTTCTTCTTCATTTAACTAATGGAAAAGGTGGATAAACATTGTACCTTTTATTTCTCCATCATATTCAAACGTCACAAGTATAGAACAGAGAAACTCAACTCATTATCATGTGCATTGTGTTAGAGTGGTATGGCTGCAGTTATATCAGTAGACATTGTTCATCTACAACTGTACAATAACTAACAACTTATAAACAACCTATCCTATGTTTATGTTGTTCAATTCAGTCTAGTGGTGTTGTTCCCCTCTTTGGAGTCAAACATTTATATCTGTCCCCATCTGACTGTGGTTCCATTGACAACGTTAACCTGTTTCAGGTGTTCTTCAAAGCCGGTCTGCTGGGTGTCCTGGAGGAGATGAGAGATGAGAAGCTAGCAGCTCTGGTCGGCATGGTCCAGGCTCTCAGCCGTGGATTCCTCATGAGGAGAGAGTTCTCCAAGATGATGGAGAGGAGGTGAGAAAGAGTAGACATCTTGGCAAAGCGTTCTGTCAACCCCCTGTATGTAATGCATTATTATTAGTGGTTAGAGCATTGGACTAGCAACCGAAAGGTAGCAAGATAAAATCCCCGAGCTGACAATGTTAAAATCTGTCGTTCTGCCCCTGAACAAGGCAGTTAACCCACTGTTCCTAGGTCATCATTGGAAATATGAAATTGTTCTTAACTGACTTGCCTAGTTGAATAAAGATTTGTTTTTAAATAAGCATGCCACTCTATCCTTTCTGTCGACCAGAGAGTCCATCTTCTCCATCCAGTACAATATCCGCTCATTCATGAATGTGAAAACCTGGCCATGGATGAAGTTGTACTTTAAGATCAAGCCCCTGCTGCAGAGCGCTGAGACTGAGAAGGAGCTGGCCAACATGAAGGAGAACTATGAGAAGATGAAGACAGACCTGGCCAAGGCTCTGGCCACCAAGAAGCATTTGGAGGAGAAGTTAGTGGCCCTGGTGCAGGAGAGGGCAGACCTGGCTCTCCAAGTCGCATCTGTGAGTGACCAACGACCCTCATAAAGGCATATTGACACACACATCAATACACACACACGCACACTGTGAAGTATGTGGCTAACTCCCACATTTGTATAGCCCATGTTAAAAATATATTTCATGAATTTATATTGATTTGCTCTGATCTCTGACTAAATTAAGTCTATATTTTGATACACAATGTGAGGCCTCTGAGTTTGTTCTCCTGTTCTGAAACCAGGAAGGTGAGAGTCTGAACGATGCTGAGGAAAGGTGCGAGGGGCTCATCAAGAGCAAGATCCAGCTGGAGGCCAAACTCAAAGAGACGACTGAGAGGCTGGAGGATGAGGAGGAGATGAATGCTGAGTTGACTGCCAAGAAGAGGAAGCTTGAGGATGAGTGCTCTGAGCTGAAGAAGGACATTGATGACCTGGAGCTCACCCTAGCCAAAGTGGAGAAGGAGAAGCACGCCACTGAAAACAAGGTCTCGTGTTTTTACCAGAGACAGTTTAACCACCCAACAATAATCAACTGAAAACATAGCTTAACAGAAATGGAATTCAAGTCGTATTGTGGGTGCAGGAAAAATGAAAAATAGTTGATTTTCAGTTGCGGAGTACTCCCCACACTCATTGCACGTTCCCCCCTCGTTTATGAATTCCATTCAGTACACCGGCATGGTGTACACTTCCATCTAGTGTTGACTATATGGTACTGTACTTGGTGACCCATTTCTAATATAATTTAAATGAATGCAATATATATCAAACTAAATCTCTCCTTTAAAGACTAATTTTGTTGTGGCGGTTTTCAGGTTAAAAACCTGACAGAGGAGATGGCGTCTATGGATGAGAGTGTTGCCAAGCTGACCAAGGAGAAGAAAGCCCTCCAAGAGGCCCACCAGCAGACACTGGACGACCTGCAGGCAGAGGAGGACAAAGTCAACACTCTGACCAAGGCCAAGACCAAGCTGGAACAGCAAGTGGACGACGTGAGAGGAGTTTGACATTTTGGCCATGATAATATGTGAGATGATATTATCTTCAGTTGTTAAGATTTGAACAATATGTGTTTTTATCTTATAGCTTGAGGGTTCTCTGGAGCAAGAGAAGAAGCTCCGTATGGACCTTGAGAGAGCCAAGAGAAAGCTGGAGGGAGATCTGAAACTGGCCCAGGAGTCCATAATGGACCTGGAGAATGACAAGCAGCAAGCCGATGAGAAAATCAAGAAGTAAACACACAGTCTTACCTGACATATTGATCAAAACAATAGTTGTTCTTGACTAATTCTTGTAATTATGAATGACCATTTGCACGTGATTCTTGAAAGAAAACTGAATGGTATGATACTCTCTCTTTACAATATCGAACCAAAACTCTGCAATCTATGTGTTCGTGTTTCTTAGAAAGGAGTTTGAGACCAGCCAGCTCCTCAGCAAGGTTGAGGATGAACAGTCTCTGGGAGCTCAGTTGCAGAAGAAGATCAAGGAACTCCAGGTACAGTACAGGATCTCAGCTGAAAACAATTAATCTGGCAGCACACATTTTTCCTGGTGGCTTCTGATGGCTCAGTAGGATGGAAGATGGTGCTTCTTACTGGTCCTTCTTACCATTGTAAAGATGGTGCTTTTTACCATTGTGGTTTTGGTTCCTGCGTGGGCAAGTTAATACGGAATATATTAGTGGAACTGGCTTAGTTTGCACAAATGTAATTGTTTCAACTGCATTGTAGTGTTCATTCCTCCTGGTCCTGCCCCCTGTTCTAGGCCCGTATTGAGGAGCTGGAGGAGGAAATTGAGGCTGAGCGTGCTGCCAGGGCTAAGGTTGAGAAGCAGAGGGCCGATCTCTCCAGGGAACTTGAGGAGATCAGCGAGAGGCTGGAGGAGGCTGGAGGCGCCACTGCTGCTCAGATTGATATGAACAAGAAGCGTGAGGCTGAGTTCCAGAAGCTGCGTCGTGATCTTGAAGAGTCCACTTTGCAGCATGAGGCTACAGCCGCCGCTCTGCGCAAGAAGCAGGCCGACAGTGTGGCTGAGCTCGGGGAGCAGATCGACAACCTGCAACGCGTCAAGCAGAAGCTAGAGAAGGAGAAGAGCGAGTACAAGATGGAGATTGATGACCTCTCCAGCAACATGGAGGCCGTCGCCAAGGCTAAGGTGAGTAGTGATATTTTGATCAAGCAGCGTTGAGGAGGGTCAAAATACATTACCATTCAAGAGAACTGCAGCTGACAGGAGTCCCATATATAAAGTAATGATGGAACATGTTTCACTAACAGGGCAATCTGGAGAAGATGTGCCGTACTCTTGAGGACCAGCTGAGTGAGCTCAAGACTAAGAATGATGAGAATGTTCGCCAGGTCAACGACATCAGCGGACAGAGGGCCAGACTCCTGACAGAAAATGGTACCATCATCAACAATGAACAACAAGCAAATAGTTTCCTTCAGTAAAAGACAATAACATGTATTGTAGGATATATCCTGATAGTCCAGTCCACAATAGTTTCTAGTGTACTATTCACCACATCACAATGCCCTACGATACCTAAAAATACATTTTCAATCTTAGGAGGTCAGAGACCCCATTAATAATGGTATCCCTCTATCCCTGCAGGTGAGTTTGGACGCCAGTTGGAGGAGAAGGAAGCCCTGGTGTCTCAGCTGACCAGAGGAAAACAGGCCTTCACCCAGCAGGTGGAGGAGCTGAAGAGGCAGATTGAGGAGGAGGTCAAGGTAAGGGACATAAAATGGACACTACCGATCACAGAGTTAACAGCCATATCTTCATATAGATGGTGCCTACGCCACCCTCAGAGACTTCTACTGTCATTTGCTGTACTATCTCGCTAATATCTCTTTGTCGTTCTCTTTCACAGGCTAAAAACTCCCTGGCCCACGGTGTCCAGTCTGCCCGCCATGACTGTGACCTCCTGAGAGAGCAGTTTGAGGAGGAGCAGGAGGCCAAGGCAGAGCTGCAGCGCGGCATGTCCAAGGCCAACAGTGAGGTGGCTCAGTGGAGGACTAAGTATGAAACTGATGCCATCCAGCGCACAGAGGAGCTGGAGGAGGCCAAGTGAGTCACATGCAACAGCAACAACTCAACTATAGGGTGTGGATGGTGAGGTTCCATATGTATTGTAACATTCCTATACCCTCTGTCGTCAAACAGGAAGAAGCTGGCCCAGCGTCTGCAGGACGCTGAGGAGACCATTGAGGCGACCAACTCCAAGTGCTCCTCCCTGGAGAAGACCAAGCAGAGGCTGCAGGGAGAGGTGGAGGACCTCATGATTGACGTTGAGAGAGCCAACGCCATGGCCGCCAACCTAGACAAGAAGCAGCGTAACTTTGACAAGGTGAAAATAAATAAACCTCACGCTAGGTTGACATTTTCTGTCTGCTATATGATCAATTGTGGTATAATTGTAGCATTTTTCTGATTTAAAACTCTTCATCAATTGCTTGAAATGAATATCCCATGGATTCGCCCTAGGTCCTGGCAGAGTGGAAGCAGAAGTATGAGGAGGGTCAGGCTGAGCTGGAAGGAGCTCAGAAGGAGGCTCGCTCTATGAGCACAGAACTCTTCAAGTTGAAGAACTCCTACGAGGAGGCTCTGGATCATCTGGAGACTCTGAAGAGAGAGAACAAGAACCTGCAACGTGAGCATTTGACTTGGCTCATGTTTGACTAGGGTTTTGAAAATGGGGAAACTGTAACCATCACAATTTATATTACACCATTTTAGAAAGGTATGAAATAAAATAAAAACTTAACTTGTAATCGTAAATTCCATCTGGAGTGCCAGATTGTGCTCTGGGCGTTCGTAAATTCAGAGCGTTGTCAGATTGTCCGTTTGTAAATTGGACACTGGCCTACGAGTAGGTTTAATCCGAGCGTTCTGACCTCACAACAGCAGTCAAGCACCCAAGCTAACTGGCTAACGTTGGCTAGCTACTTTCAGACACAAATGAGAGAAGACCTCACTCTGACCATGTTACTCACCCTAGCAGAGCTGGTTAGGCTGTTTTCATGTTATCCAGAGCATTGGTGACTGTATCTGTGCTGTTGGCAACTATTTAAATATGCTTTATTGCCGACGTTTACTGACATCGACCATATTCAAAGGGTGTTGAATTCATAAATTCATAAATTATTCTGTGCCCTGGCACACGCAGACGAGAGTGCTCTGAAATTGGAGTAGGTAGCCAGAGTGAATTTACGAACGCACCCTCAATGTCAACTTCAGCGCATTGGAGATATCCACTGAAAATCTCCCAAGTCTGAACTGCTCCTGTGTTTGTGTGTGCAGAGGAGATCTCTGACCTGACTGAGCAGATCGGAGAGACGAGCAAGAGCATCCATGAGTTGGAGAAGGCCAAGAAGACCGTGGAGACAGAGAAGTCTGAGATCCAGACCGCTCTGGAGGAGGCTGAGGTACTAACTGCAGCTGTTTGATGGGAAAAGCAGTGTAACAATAGCCAGTGCCAGCTACAGTTCAATGCTCCCCGTATTTGTGTTTATTGTAGTTATATATATTTAATTCCTTGTGTTATTCACATCCAAATGCGTTGAACACAATTTACCCGACTGCTTCTCCTTGTCCAGGCAACACTGGAGCACGAGGAATCCAAGATTCTGCGTGTGCAGCTGGAGCTGAACCAAATCAAGGGTGAGGTGGACAGGAAGCTGGCTGAGAAGGACGAGGAGATGGAGCAGATCAAGAGGAACAGCCAGAGGATGATTGACTCCATGCAGAGCACCCTGGACTCTGAGGTCAGGAGCAGGAATGACGCCCTGAGGGTGAAGAAGAAGATGGAGGGAGACCTGAACGAGATGGAGGTCCAGCTGAGCCACTCCAACAGGCAGGCCGCTGAGGCCCAGAAACAGCTGAGGAACGTCCAGGGACTGCTCAAGGTAAAGGGACTGGGATATCAGGCTCAAACATCTGAACATGGGGAGGGATTTGTTTGTGAATCTGTAGAAAAGAATAGAACAGAGGAATTGAATAGTGTTGACTAATATACTGTAGAAAGGTAGGGATATAGGGGGAATTCTTACCAATGAACAGTTCTATCACCAATCCTATCGCCTCTACTTCCACAAGTCCTAATGAACGTATGTCATTTTGAACCCCAGGATGCCCAATTGCACCTTGATGACGCTGTCCGTGCCTCAGAGGACATGAAGGAGCAGGTAGCCATGGTGGAGCGCAGGAACGGTCTGATGGTGGCTGAAATTGAGGAGCTGAGAGTTGCTCTGGAGCAGACTGAGAGAGGCCGCAAAGTGGCTGAGACTGAGCTGGTAGATGCCAGCGAGCGCGTTGGACTCCTGCACTCCCAGGTGCGGCTCTAAGCCATTTCTCATTCAACTCAACCAAGCATACCTTTCCTGCTTTGTGACTTACTTGTAAGTTCTCTTGAGATTCAAACACATGGTCTTGTTTCATCTTCCAGAACACCAGCCTTCTGAACACCAAGAAGAAGCTGGAGACTGACCTGGTGCAGGTGCAGGGAGAGGTGGACGACATCGTCCAGGAGGCCAGGAACGCAGAGGAGAAGGCCAAGAAGGCCATCACTGACGTGAGTCCTTATGATCTATTGAATTACATCCACTTGATTTGTCACCAATGGTTGCTGGGCTGGTTTACCACAACAAAGATCTCAGTTGGGTGTTATGATTGTTGCCAATTGGTGCATAAATTAAACAAACTACCATTCCAGGCGGCCATGATGGCTGAGGAGCTGAAGAAGGAGCAGGACACCAGCTCTCACCTGGAGAGGATGAAGAAGAACCTGGAGATCACAGTCAAGGACCTGCAGCACCGACTGGATGAGGCTGAGAATCTGGCCATGAAGGGAGGCAAGAAGCAGCTCCAGAAACTGGAGTCCAGGGTGAGTTAACAGCAGGGTGGATTAGGACATATTGAAAGACTCATTTCTGGAAATGTATTTGATAACATACTCAGGACCATTGTGTAATGACTTTTTTCTCTCAATAACCCACCTAGATAATGAACAGCTGTTATCATTACAGACCCTTCAATTAGACAACAATTTTGCCTCCTTGACTGAGTAGAACAATATACCTCTGTTTTACAAAGATTTGTTATGTCTGATTTCACCCCCTCAAACAAATGCCTTCATTAATTTCTTCCAAACAAGGTTCGTGAGCTCGAGACTGAGGTGGAGGCTGAGCAGAGAAGAGGTGCAGACGCAGTCAAGGGAGTCCGCAAGTATGAGCGCAGAGTCAAGGAGCTCACTTACCAGGTAAGAGAAAGCACCTTCTTCAAACACTTCCCACTGGGCACACTGGTTAAATCAACATCGTTTCCACGTCATTTCATTGCAAATACGTTGAACCAATGTGAAATAAATGTTGATTTGATGCCTTTGCCCAGTGGGTAGACACAAACACAGACAGGTTTGTGTATAAAACTACTGGGCTTTGATTCTTTGATCTTCTCCCACAGACTGAGGAGGACAAGAAGAACGTTGGCAGACTTCAGGACCTGGTAGATAAGCTGCAGATGAAAGTGAAGGCCTACAAGAGACAGGCTGAGGAAGCGGTGAGCACCCTTCATTAGTCAAATACTCTGAAAACATATTTCTTCCCTAGGAGACAGTTTTAGTTTACGCTTTTCAAATGCCTCGCAAAGAAGGGCACTGACTGGCAAAATGAAGAAAGCTGACGCTGAGTATCCTTTCGAGCATGGTGAAGTTTTTAATAAGGCTTTCAATGTTGCATCAATATACCCAGTCACTACGAAGATACAGACATCCTTCCTAACAGAGTAGCCGGGGAGGAAGGAAACCGATCAGTCATTTTATCCTGAGGGCATTGGCGAGTTTAAAACGGTTACAGAGTTTAATGGCTGTGATAGGAGAAAACTGAGGAAGGATCAGGAACATTGTAGTTACTTTACTAACCTAAATGACAGAGTGAAAAGGAAGCCTGTATAAAAATATTCCTAAATATTTTTGCACAGACATTTCTTGGTCTAGTTTTTGAATTTGGTTGAGTTGTCAACTAACTGAATTCAACGTGAAATCAACAACAAATGTCACCACTTCTATGAATTGAGGTAAATTCTCTTGGTTGAAAAAAAAAGACAAAAAGCCTTTAGGTTGATTACTTGTTGCAAATCAAATCAGTTTCCATGTTGAGTCAACATCATCACTCTTTTTTGGTTGTATAAACAATGTTGATTCAACCATTTTTTTGCCCCTCAGGAAGGCACTAAAGTAATACCGCAAAAAAAGCATAATATTTTCAAGCATGGTGATGGCTGCATCATGTTATGGGTATGCTTGTCATCGGCAAGTACTGGGGAGTTTTTCAGTACAAAAAAAACAGCATGAGCTCAACAAAGACAAAATCCTAGAGGAAAAACTTGGTTCAGTCTGCTTTTCACCAGACACTAGGATATTAATTCACCTTTCAGCAAGACAATAACCCATAACACAAGGCCAAGTCTACACTGGATTTGCTTACCAGGGAGACAAGGAATGTTCCTGATTGGCCAAGTTACAGTTTTGACTTAAATCTGCTTGAAAGTCTATGGTGAGACTTAAATATGCCTATATAGCAGTGATTATCATCCAAATCGACAGTGCATGAAGAATTTTGAAAGTAATAATGGGCTAATATTGAATGGTCCAGGTTTGTTAAGCTCTCAGACTGACCCAAAAATATTTATATTGACTCGGGGGCTACATATATATATATATATATATATATATATATATATATATATATATATATATTTTTTATATATATATATATATACATGTATACACATTCAAAAGTATGTGGACACCCTTTCAAATATTTCAGCCACATCCGTTGCTGATAGGTGTATAAAATTGAGCACACAGTCATGCAATCACCATAGACAAAGACATTGTTCTATTTTTCATTATTTTTTTTATTTTTTGGAATCCAGTTTGTCATTCCAGAGCTGTTTGTGTAGATCGTTGACAAAAAATAACATTTCAATACATTTAAATCCTAATTTGTAAGACTATAAAATGTGACGTAAACAAAGGTTAGGCACTTTCCGTCCCTGGAGGGAGTGGTTTGATCCCCCATCCCACCAATCACTTTCTCTACTGTATCATATATCTCCCTACATACTTTGTAATCCTAAATCTGTCATATAAAAATAAAAACTTAAAATACTCATAAAACAATAATATTAATTTGCTACCTGAAGCTTCAAACTTTGAATGCTGATGTTGTGCTCTCCCTCTCTGTTCCTCACACAGGAGGAACAAGCCAACGGCCACATGTCTAAGTTCCGGAAGGTTCAGCATGAACTGGAGGAGGCTGAAGAGCGTGCTGACATCGCTGAGACTCAAGTCAACAAGCTCAGAGCCAAATCTCGCAGCACTGGAAAGGTACAGAGCTGCTACTAATTATACATCTGACTCATGCTCAGATATGACCACATCAACACCACCTATGATTCAGTCTTCACAGAAATCAATATTGACCTTTAACACTCACTATCATGTAGGTATTTCAGACTGCTAATAAGCACATTTCATGTAGCGCAAAAAAAAAAACTAGATTAAGGCTGAGCCTTAAATGCTGGATCCATTATACTCTTTCCAAGTGTAAACACACTCATGAATACAGATTTGTCATTTTCGTTGTTTTGTTTTTGACAGGGCAAAGAAGTTGCTGAATAAACAAGAGAAGAAGTTGCTGAATAAACAAGACAAACATCTTATATCATTTTCCTGTGTTGCATAAAATATGATTTTCATGGTGAAAATGATTGTTGATTAAAAACATGTAGGCCTACATAGCCCTTGTGACGGTGGACTTATTACTCAGCAAACAGTTTGTTCATACCATAAAAATATTGTAATTTGTACCATATTGTATTCTGGGATTCCAACAACAAATGTCACGTATTTTGGTAAACAGATGAGTGATGGGGCTGGAGAAATGCAACCAATCTGAAATGCATAGACTGAGCTATGGATGCCTAAAATCTAAAATTAACCCTTTAAACTTGGAGGGGATATATTGACCTACAGTATATGGAAAGACCCAAATTGGAACATTTCATAAAATAAATAAAGAGAGAAGTTTACGCATAACCGTGGTAGCAACTGAAAGGGAACACTGAAGATTAAGGTGAAATTCTCAGAACAAAGTTGTCAGGAAACAGACTGGATTACACATCATCTCTGGTGATCAGACTACGTAAACATGCTGTAAATGTGGTGGTGGAACAATAACCCAATTGTCTTACTTGACAAAAAAAATGAAGATACCTTCTGTGGAAGACCAGGGGGTTTGGTCGAGACGTTTACACATATCAGATAGACAGAATTGCATTAGCTCAGTTTCAAGGGTGTTTATTTAAATAAGAAACAAAAAGGACTTCTCTGGGAAACTGTTCTCTGGGCTCCTGCTGTCTCCAGTGGAGAACAAAACCCAACTCCCTCCGTTATCTCTGGTACTGTCCACAACTATACAGGAGTAACCTCTCTTCCCTAGTTACCACCCCCATGTGCTGCCGTTCTGGCAGCTTTATGGGACTCGTCCAGCTGGTGAGCGATTAGCCCCTTGATTACTCACCAACCATAATCATCCTCAATTATTCCTCTCCGGAGAGCCCGTCGAGACCTGGCACGTTCAGCAGAGGGAGACATCACCGCGTGCTGTCGACTCCTTCTGTCACGAGGCCTCGATGAGTCTCCAATGGGTGGCTAAACTGCGGTACACCACACTTCATAAAAAATGACTCAAATAAAAGTCGCCCAGTAAATTACAACTTCAGTAAAAGTCAACTTCTCTGGTTTCAATATAATAAATAATTTCAAATTCCTTATATAACGCTAACCAGACGGTACATTTTTCTTGTTTTTTCAGTTTCATTTACCGATAGCCACGGTCACATTCCAACACTCAGGCATCATTTACAAACAAGGCTGTTGTGTTTATTGCGTCTGCCTTATCAGAGGCAGAAGGGAGGACCATGTGTTCTATAGATGTATTGGACCATTTTCCTGTCCTGCTAAGAAATCAAATGTCATGAATTGGGTGTCAAGGAAAATGTTTGAGTAAAATGTATATATTTTCTTTAGGAATATATTGGAGTAAAAGGAAAAGTTGTCAGAAATATAACTAGTAAAGAACAGATACCACCACCCCCCCCCCCAAAAAAAAACATGTTTATTTAGTTACTTTATACCACTGAATAAATGGCTAATGAACATCTGACCAAATTATGTGAGATTTTAGTTCTGGGTTAACCGAGATAATGCCCACAAATGGTAAAAGAAATTACAAACATGATAATGATTTATCATTAATCAATTTGCATTTCCAATAGTGTTTGGGCAGATATACACTTCTGGAAAGGGACACTGTCCTTCCTTGGCTTGTGTCCTTGTCAAACTCGGGGTCGATGTAGAAGAACAAAAGGTACGTCCACTTCAGGGTTCAACCGCTGCTCCTCAAAACAGAAACAGTGGGAGGAGGAAAGAGAAACGTGTGTCAAACATTCAGATAGACAAGACTCAATATGGAGGTCAATGTCCCTAAACCAAGCTAAACAAATGTAGATGAAGCTATATGTGAGCTGCGGTACTTCCCCAAAAAGTCTTGCAGTCAAAGAAGAGATGAACACGCCAAAATGTGCACACAGCACAGTTTAAATAAAGCTGCCTTAATTAAATATAAAAATGATTAAATTAATTTAAAAACTAATAATTCCTACTGATCTACACAACCTCCTCCATATTTTCAAAGTGAACGAAACATTTCCAAATGAAGACAAAATAAGAAATGAAGACGTCTTGATTGTGTTTGTCTTCACAACCCAGGGATAATACTTGGTGGAATCACTCAGGGCCGTCCTCCTGGCCGGTACTGTCACTCCCTCTACGGTCCTGGCAACCCATCTTTACACACACCTGGCAACCATCAATATGCACACCTGCAGCTCATCATCAGTCACACCTGGACTTCATTACTTCCTTGATTACCTACCCTTTATATAGCCCTCTTTTGTTATCAGTCATCAGGTAGTATTGGTTGGTTCCATGTCAGACTCTGTGGATGCTGTGGATGCAATCCTAAGTAATGCAACAGAGTCCATTGTAGTTATTAAGAGTTGTCATTTTATGTTGAGGAACTACAGTTTGGATTAAAACAGTGGAGAAAGAAAACCGATGATCATACAGTTAAAACCACCATCACTGAACCAGGGGTTCTAAGCAGTGGTGGTTGTAGTTTGTTTGGCTCCCTGGGTTGTAGTTTGTTTGGCTCCCTGGGTGAACCCCCCCCCCCCCCCCCCCCCCCTTGGCACACCCCAACATACAAAAACACACACCATTCTGCACTAACTGTCATTTGTATTCAGACATTTGGAACAACACATAAATAATCCTAACTTTTGAAACTATATAAACATACAAAACTAAGATTCATTAATATCAAAGACAAAAAATAAACACATTTGTGTTGATTTGGCACTCGAGCATCAATACATTACCCATCCCCCAACACTGTCACCCAAGAGTCAAGACTACATTACCCATCCCCCAACACTGTCACCCAAGAGTCGAGACTACATTACCCATCCCCCAACACTGTCAACCAAGAGTCGAGACTACATTACCCATCCCCCAACACTGTCAACCAAGAGTCGAGACTACATTACCCATCCCCCAACACCGTCAACCAAGAGTCGAGACTACATTACCCATCCCCCAACACTGTCAACCAAGAGTCAAGACTACATTACCCATCCCCCAACACTGTCACCCAAGAGTCGAGACTACATTACCCATCCCCCAACACCGTCAACCAAGAGTCAAGACTACATTACCCATCCCCCAACACTGTCAACCAAGAGTCGAGACTACATTACCCAAGAGTCGAGACTAAACCAGTTCACCTTGGTGGTGGGCAGACTGGTTTTATATTATTCTTAATGATTACAAACAAAGCAGAAAAAAAATGCAACAATATGTCTGAAACTATTTATTTACAGTATTATGAATGAATTGCGGTTCATTTGGTAGCATTTCGTAGTGTGACTGAATTGACCAATTCATTAGTACTGTACAAAGTTAGAGGTGTGATATTTGATAGATTCTCCTGCTCCCACTACCTCGGGCTTCCAGTTGTGAGACCTGAGGTCAACCTACCCCCGACCCCCTCACAGACTAGAATCAGGGCGCCCACTCCGACGCGGTTAATTGACCTCGTCGGAGGGCGGCTGCCCATGTCGCCTATACCTAAATCCACCACTGCTCCTAAGGCACGCCGACCAGCACTGAGTAAAGAGATGGACCCCTTGAAATACACAACAAGGCAGTGTGGGCCACGCCCTAATTAACAATCCTATCTCCAGTTCCCCCATCCCATCTCCAGTTCCCCCATCCCATCTCCACCACCCCCCTCCTATCTCCAGTTCCCCCATCCCATCTCCAGCGCCCTCATCCCATCTCCAGTTCCCCCATCCCATCTCCAGCGCCCCCTTCCCATCTCCAGTTCCCCCATCCTATCTCCAGTTCCCCCATCCCATTTCCAGCGCCTCAATCCCATCTCCAGCTCCCCCATCCCATCTCCAGTTCCCCCATCCCATCTCCAGTTCTCCCATCCCATCTCCAGCGCCCCCATCCCATCTCCAGTTCCCCCATCCCATCTCCAGCGCCCCCATCCCATCTCCAGCGCCCCCATCCCATCTCCAGCAGCCCCATCCCATCTCCAGCGCCCCCATCTCCAGTTCCCCCATCCCATCTCCAGCGCCTCCATCCCATCTCCAGTTCCCCCATCCCATCTCCAGCTCCCCCATCCTATCTCCAGTTCCCCCATCCCATCTCCAGCTCCCCCATCCCATCTCCACCATCCCATCTCTAGCAGCCCCATCCCATCTCCACCACCCCCATCATATCTCCAGTTCCCCCATCCTATCTCCAGTTCCCCCATCCCATCTCCAGCGCCCCCATCCCATCTCCAGTTCCCCCATCCCATCTCCAGCATCCTATCTCCAGTTCCCCCATCCCATCTCCAGCGCCCCCATCCCATCTCCAGTTCCCCCATCCCATCTCCAGTTCCCCCATCCTATCTCCAGCTCCCCCATCCCATCTCCAGTTCCCCCATCCCATCTCCAGTGCCCCCATCCCATCTCCAGCGCCCCCATCCCATCTCCAGTTCCCCCATCCCATCTCCAGCGCCCCCATCCCATCTCCAGCAGCCCCATCCCATCTCCAGAAACCCCATCCCATCTCCAGTTCCCCCATCCCATCTCCAGCGCCCCCATCCACATCTCCACCACCCCCATCCCATCTCCAGTTCCCCCCTTCCATCTCCAGAAACCCCATCCCATCTCCAGCCCCCCCATCCTATCTCCAGTTCCCCCATCCCATCTCCAGTTCCCCCATCCCATCTCCAGTTCCCCCATCCCATCTCCAGCGCCTCCATCCCATCTCCAGCGCCCCCATCCACATCTCCACCACCCCATCCACATCTCCACCACCCCCATCCCATCTCCAGCTCCCCCATCCCATCTCCAGTTCCCCCATCCCATCTCCAGTTCCCCCATCCCATCTCCACCACCCCAATCCTATCTCCAGTTCCCCCATCCCATCTCCAGCTCCCCCATCCTATCTCCAGTTCCCCCATCCCATCTCCAGCTCCCCCATCCCATCTCCAGCAGCCCCATCCCATCTCCAGCAGCCCTATCCACATCTTCAGCGCCCCCATCCACATCTCCAGCGCCCCCATCCCATCTCCAGTTCCCCATCCCATCACCAGCGCCCCCATCCCATCTCCAGCGCCCCCATCCCACCTCCAGCGCACTTTCAAAATTTAGATAATAAAGAGTTTGACCTTTCCATGTTAACGATGGAGAATTGGTAGATTTCCAGTTAAGTATATGTTTTTTCAAGATGATTGATGAGAAAAGTATCTTCCAACCCATCAGGTTTCTCACTGCACCTCATATGACATGTCTTGAAATATGCAGACACAGATTCAAAGTATGTTTACATTGTAATACTTCTGACAACCAGCTTTCTATAACACCACTTGTAACTTTTAGACTGTATAACATTCCCAGAAGGCATGGGTTATTGAGTCATTGTTAACACTTTCTATTCAACATTTCCCCCATGATTTAAATGTCTTTCAATAGTGTAACTGGATGTGATGTGTTACACCTCTTAACATTGATCATTGGTTGGGCCATCTAGTGGATTGGGCTGCCACTTGTCTTGGCTCTTCCAAAATCTTGGCTAGGATGAGTCCCCCTGCTCCCACCAGACGCTTTTCTTCCAACAGCTGCAGCTGAAAGGAGGGTGTGGGATTCCCAGTTTTATTGATGTTCTTAGTTATGGACTTTACTTTTCTTGTCCTTGACTGTGTCTTCCTACAATCTGTCTTGTCTTGACATTTGAGCATCTAAAAATAAAATCTGTCCAAAAAGAAGCAGGTATTTGACTGGTCCGTATAATGGCCATGTCAAGTATAAGTCTGCTTTGTATATGGTCATATCTTCTGGTGCACGGCTCAAATGACAATAAAGCAACGCCAAATGACTTTCGATATAAATTGCTGTGGAAGCTGGATGTATTTCTGACACATGGCCATATTGCGCTTGTAAATGATCTTTTGCTTTGGTGTACTTCCTGTATCTCTGCCATCGACTGTATGGGATCAAAATGGAGTTTGAAGAACAGCTCAGCAGCTGTGGTTTGATACCATCTCTATGACGGAGGGTCACAGAACAATCCTAAACAACTTTAGGCTGCATGTATTTCTGACACTCAGTTTCAGAACATGGCCATTGGCTGCGGAGAAGGTCACTGTCAGGGGGTAAAAAACAACCAGCTCAGTTGTTTTGTGGATCCATGCCACAGCATGTGACATTTCACATCCAGATTTAGATTTTTACATACCTGTGACATTTTAATGGATTGAATCATGTTAAAAAAAAAAAAAATGCTGACGAGAGCCAAGGGGTTGGGGTGTCTCAGGCAAACTCTTGTCTGTGGTGATAAAACTTCTCTGCGAGCACAGACTAAGGGCTCGATTCAATCCGTAGAGCAGAAGACCTGCGTTGTAGAGTGGTTAATATTTAAAGTTACCGTTTTTTTTCAAGGCTTTGGTGTAATTTTCACAAGTCTGTGGTATATTTTCACAACTCTTAGTACAAAACTCAAAACAGATCATCAAAAAAGGCTGTTGTTTCAAAACTCTAAGCACATTTTCAATTGACTCACACATAATCACACAGTCACCTTTTCACCGTACTTAATCGGTGTTTAATCTAGAAATACATGTTTCACACTGCAATGTTCACTTTACTTTTGATGTGATTGTCATCTGATTTGTTAAAATACATATTTACTATTACTTAATCCTACTTCTCTTAATTGATAATCACTTAACAGTTTGGTAAACCTATACATTTTAAACTGCTTTGTGTACTATTTACATATTTTGAGACCTGCAGAACAAAAATGGTATGTTTGTAAAGTATGATCATTGTGATTTTACTTCAGAATATACAGTGGGGCAAAAAAGTATTTAGTCAGCCACCAATTGTGCAAGTTCTCCCACTTAAATAGATGAGAGAGGCCTGTAATTTTCATCATAGGTACACTTCAACTATGACAGACAAAATTAGAAGAAAGAAATCCAGAAAATCACATGTTAGGATTTTTAATGAATTTATTTGCAAATTATGGTGGAAAATAAGTATTTGGTCAATAACAAAAGTTTATCTCAATACTTTGTTATATACCCTTTGTTGGCAATGACAGAGGTCAAACGTTTTCTGTAAGTCTTCACAAGGTTTTCACACACTGTTGCTGTTTTTTTGGCCCATTCCTCCATGCAGATCTCCTCTAGAGCAGTGATGTTTTGGGGCTGTTGCTGGGAAACACGGACTTTCAACTCCCTCCAAAGATTTTCTATGGGGTTGAGATCTGGAGACTGGCTAGGCCACTCCAGGACCTTGAAATGCTTCTTACGAAGCCACTCCTTCGTTGCCCGGGCGGTGTGTTTGGGATCATTGTCATGCTGAAAGACCCAGCCATTCAATGCCCTTGCTGATGGAAGGAGGTTTTCACTCAAAATCTCACGATACATGGCCCCATTCATTCTTTCCTTTCCAGCCAAGGCAGCAGCTACTCTTCCTGGGGTTTATTATGGATCCCCATTAGTTCCTGCCAAGGCAGCAGCTACTCTTCCTGGTGTTTATTATGGATCCTCATTAGTTCCTGCCAAGGCAGCAGCTACTCTTCCTGGGGTTTATTATGGATTCCCATTTATTCCTGCCAAGGCAGCAGCTACTCATTCTGGGGTCCAAATACATTAAGGCACTTACATTACATATAAAACAAAATATAAAACAGTACATCATATAACATTATTACACCACTACATTTCTACAATACAACATTTCTAACACCACAGTACAACACTATTACAATGTAGGTGTGTGTAGAGTGCTAGCAATTGTGTGCATATGCGTGTGTATGTACCTTTGTGTGCGTCTCTTCACAGTCCCCATTGTTCCATAAGGTGTATTTTTACCTGCTTTTTAAAAATCTGATTCTACTGATGTGGAATATAGTTCCATGTAGTCATGGCTCTATGTAGTACTGTGGAATAGAGTTCCATGTAGTCATGGCTCTATGTAGTACTGTGGAATAGAGTTCCATGTAGTCATGGCTCTATGTGGTACTGTGGAATAGAGTTCCATGTAGTCATGGCTCTATGTAGTACTGTGGAATAGAGTTCCATGTAGTCATGGCTCTATGTAGTACTGTGGAATAGAGTTCCATGTAGTCATGGCTCTATGTAGTACTGTGGAATAGAGTTCCATGTAGTCATGGCTCTATGTAGTACTGTGGAATAGAGTTCCATGTAGTCATGGATCTATGTAGTACTGTGGAATAGAGTTCCATGTAGTCATGGCTCTATGTAGTACTGTGGAATAGAGATCCATGTAGTCATGGCTCTATGTGGTACTGTGGAATAGAGTTCCATGTAGTAGTACTGTGGATGGCTCTATGTAGTACTGTGGAATAGAGTTCCATGTAGTCATGGCTCTATAGAGTTCCATGTAGTCCTGTGGAATAGAGTTCCATGTAGTCATGGCTCTATGTAGTCCTGTGGAATAGAGTTCCATGTAGTCATGGCTCTATGTAGTACTGTGGAATAGAGTTCCATGTAGTCATGGCTCTATGCAGTCCTGTGGAATAGAGTTCCATGTAGTCATGGCTCTATGTAGTACTGTGCGCCTCCCATGGTTTGTTCTGGACTTGCGGTTTGTGAAAAGACCTCTGGTGGCATGTCTTGTGGGGTATGCATGGGTGTCCTAGCTGTGTGCTTGTAGTTCAAACAGACAGCTTGGCACATTCAGCATGTCAACACTTCTAACAAAAACAAGTAGTGATGATAGTCAATCTCTGTTCCACATTGAGCCATAAGAGATTGACATGCATATCATTAATGTTACCTAAGCCAGCCGTGCTGCCCAAAGTCCCTCTTTGTGGCACCTGACCACATGATTGAACGGTAGTCCAGGTGCAACAAAACTAGGGTCTGTTGGACCTGCCTTGCTGATAGTGTTGTTAAGAAGGCAGAGCTACACTTTATTATGTAAAGACTTCTCCCCATCCCCATTCCAATATGTTTTGACCATGGCAATTTACGATCCAGGGTTACTCCAAGCAGTTTAGTCACCTCAACGTGCTCAATTTCCACATTATTCATTACAAAATTTAGTTGAGGTTTAGGGTTTGGTGAATGATGTGTCCCAAAAACAATGATTTAAAAATGTTGAAATATTTATGACTAACTTGTTCCTTGCCACCCATTCTGAAGCTCTTTGTTAAGCGTTGCAGAATTTCAGTTGTTGTAGTAGCTGACTGTATAGTGTTGAGTCATCCGCATACATAGACACACTGGCTTTAGTCAAAGCAAGTGGCATGTCATTAGTAAAGATTGATAAAGACAGGGGCCTAAACAACTGCCCTGGGGAATTCCTGATTCTACCTGGATTATGTTGGAGAGACTTCCATTAAAGAATACCCCCACGTGTAACTTTTCATCCACAATATAGCAGCAGGTGGAAATCCATAACACATACATTTTACCAGCAGCAGACTATGATCGATAATTTCAAAAGACGCATTGAAGTCTAACAAAACAGCCCCCACAAGATAGTCAGCATATGAATGGAAGTTATTGACTTCATGAACATTGATTCTTAGGCTACATATGTTAACATGGGTTATTTTTAGTACTTTTCTGGGATGCTTAATTGTTTTTAATGCTTTACTGGGAAGCTTATCATAAGTAGACTTGCTCACAGAGATGGCCGCCTCGCTTCGCGTTCCTAGGAAACGCGTTCCTAGGAAACTATGCAGTTTTTTGTTTTTTTACGTGTTATTTCTTACATTAGTACCCCAGGTCATCTTAGGTTTCATTACATACAGTCGAGAAGAACTACTGAATATAAGATCAGCGTCAACTCACCATCAGTACGACCAAGAATATGTTTTTCGCGATGCGGATCCTGTGTTCTGCCTTACAAACAGAACAACGGAGCGGATCCCATGTAGCGAACCAAAAAAACGACTCCGAAAAAGAGGGAAACGAGGCGGTCTTCTGGTCAGACTCCGGAGACGGGCACACCGTGCACCACTCCCTAGCATTCTTCTTGCCAATGTCCAGTCTCTTGACAACAAGGTTGATGAAATCCGAGCAAGGGTAGCATTCCAGAGGGACATCAGAGACTGTAACGTTCTTTGCTTCACGGAAACGTGGCTCACTGGAGAGACGCTATCCGAGGCGGTGCAGCCAACGGGTTTCTCCACGCATCGCGCAGACAGAAACAAACATCTTTCTGGTAAGAAGAGGGGCGGGGGCGTATGCCTTATGGCTAACGTGACATGGTGTGATGAAAGAAACATACAGGAACTCAAATCCTTCTGTTCACCTGATTTAGAATTCCTCACAATCAAATGTAGACCGCATTATCTACCAAGAGAATTCTCTTCGATTATAATCACAGCCGTATATATCCCCCCCAAGCAGACGGATGGCTCTGAATGAACTTTATTTGACTCTTTGCAAACTGGAAACCATTTATCCGGAGGCTGCATTCATTGTAGCTGGTGATTTTAACAAAGCTAATCTGAAAACAAGACTCCCTAAATTTTATCAGCATATCGATTGCGCAACCAGGGGTGGAAAGACCTTGGATCATTGTTACTCTAACTTCCGCGACGCATATAAGGCCCTGCCCCGCCCCCCTTTCGGAAAAGCTGACCACGATTCCATTTTGTTGATCCCTGCCTACAGACAGAAACTAAAACAAGAGGCTCCCACGCTGAGGTCTGTCCAACGCTGGTCCGACCAAGCTGACTCCACACTCCAAGACTGCTTCCATCACGTGGACTGAGACATGTTTCGTATTGCGTCAGACAACAACATTGACGAATACGCTGATTCGGTGTGCGAGTTCATTAGAACGTGCGTTGAAGATGTCGTTCCCATAGCAACGATTAAAACATTCCCTAACCAGAAACCGTGGATTGATGGCAGCATTCGTGTGAAACTGAAAGCGCGAACCACTGCTTTTAATCAGGGCAAGGTGTACAAACAGTGCAGCTATTCCCTCCGCAAGGCTATCAAACAAGCTAAGCGTCAGTACAGAGACAAAGTAGAATCTCAATTCAACGGCTCAGACACAAGAGGCATGTGGCAGGGTCTACAGTCAATCACGGACTACAGGAAGAAATCCAGCCCAGTCACGGACCAGGATGTCCTGCTCCCAGGCAGACTAAATAACTTTTTTGCCCGCTTTGAGGACAATACAGTGCCACTGACACGGCCTGCAACAAAAACATGCGGTCTCTCCTTCACTGCAGCCGAGGTGAGTAAGACATTTAAACGTGTTAACCCTCGCAAGGCTGCAGGCCCAGACGGCATCCCCAGCCGCGCCCTCAGAGCATGCGCAGACCAGCTGGCCGGTGTGTTTACGGACATATTCAATCAATCCCTATACCAGTCTGCTGTTCCCACATGCTTCAAGAGGGCCACCATTGTTCCTGTTCCCAAGAAAGCTAAGGTAACTGAGCTAAACGACTACCGCCCCGTAGCACTCACTTCCGTCATCATGAAGTGCTTTGAGAGACTAGTCAAGGACCATATCACCTCCACCTTACCTGACACCCTAGACCCACTCCAATTTGCTTACCGCCCAAATAGGTCCACAGACGATGCAATCTCAACCACACTGCACACTGCCCTAACCCATCTGGACAAGAGGAATACCTATGTGAGAATGCTATTCATCGACTACAGCTCGGCATTCAACACCATAGTACCCTCCAAGCTCGTCATCAAGCTCGAGACCCTGGGTCTCGACCCCGCCCTGTGCAACTGGGTACTGGACTTCCTGACGGGCCGCCCCCAGGTGGTGACGGTAGGCAACAACATCTCCTCCCCGCTGATCCTCAACACTGGGGCCCCACAAGGGTGCGTTCTGAGCCCTCTCCTGTACTCCCTGTTCACCCACGACTGCGTGGCCACGCACGCCTCCAACTCAATCATCAAGTTTGCGGACGACACAACAGTGGTAGGCTTGATTACCAACAACGACGAGACGGCCTACAGGGAGGAGGTGAGGGCCCTCGGAGTGTGGTGTCAGGAAAATAACCTCACACTCAACGTCAACAAAACTAAGGAGATGATTGTGGACTTCAGGAAACAGCAGAGGGAACACCCCCCTATCCACATCGATGGAACAGTAGTGGAGAGGGTAGCAAGTTTTAAGTTCCTCGGCATACACATCACAGACAAACTGAATTGGTCCACTCACACAGACAGCATTGTGAAGAAGGCGCAGCAGCGCCTCTTCAACCTCAGGAGGCTGAAGAAATTTGGCTTGTCACTAAAAGCACTCACAAACTTCTACAGATGCACAATCGAGAGCATCCTGTCGGGCTGTATCACCGCCTGGTACGGCAACTGCTCCGCCCTCAACCGTAAGGCTCTCCAGAGGGTAGTGAGGTCTGCACAACGCATCACCGGGGGCAAACTACCTGCCCTCCAGGACACCTACACCACCCGATGTCACAGGAAGGCCATAAAGATCATCAAGGACATCAACCACCCGACCCACTGCCTGTTCACCCCGCTATCATCCAGAAGGCGAGGTCAGTACAGGTGCATCAAAGCTGGGACCGAGAGACTGAAAAACAGCTTCTATCTCAAGGCCATCAGACTGTTAAACAGCCACCACTAACATTGAGTGGCTGCTGCCAACACACTGACACTGACTCAACTCCAGCCACTTTAATAATGGGAATTGATGGGAAATGATGTAAATATATCACTAGCCACTTTAAACAATGCTACCTTATATAATGTTACTTACCCTACATTATTCATCTCATATGCATACGTATATACTGTACTCTATATCATCGACTGTATTCTTATGTAATACATGTATCACTAGCCACTTTAACTATGCCACTTTGTTTACATACTCATCTCATATGTATATACTGTACTCGATACCATCTACTGTATCTTGCCTATGCTGCTCTGTACCATCACTCATTCATATATCCTTATGTACATATTCTTTATCCCCTTACACTGTGTACAAGACAGTAGTTTTGGAATTGTTAGTTAGATTACTTGTTATTACTGCATTGTCGGAACTAGAAGCACAAGCATTTCGCTACACTCGCATTAACATCTGCTAACCATGTGTATGTGACAAATAAAATTTGATTTGATTTTCATGTTATTTATATTGGAGCTAATAGTGCATGTTGAGCTGCACACAGTGGCATTCCAACTTCCAACTAGGGCACAGTGTAACACTGGTTCATAGGCACATGATGACTGCATAGAATAGCTGCAGGATCAACAGAGGTTTTCAGGGCAGTTAGGGAGACATAAATTAAGTGACTTACATTGTGTCTGCCAACGCCCCGGGGATAATGTACATTTGATTCAGTATTATGACAACTCAGTGACATAATGGTAGGGATTAACTGATCTTGGGTCCTTGATAAGTCATTGTCTCAACGCAGCCTTGAAATGCAGGAGCCAAGATGATTTGGATGGACTCCATCATTCCTGTAGGGTATCGTCTGTTTCCAGAAGATTGCCAAGTTATCTATAAAAGTGATTCCAACAGAGCTATAGTAGCTGAATCTTTCACATCCGCGGCCCAACGATGGTACCGGACCTGAAATCATTGGCCAATTTTTTTTGTAATCTTTCAGTGATAGAATCAGTTCTTTAAAATACATTTTCAGAAGTTCCGAGCTAACCCTCCTGATGTCGTTTGACCCCACATGGACTACGACAGTGTCAGCTACCGGCAGCTGTCGTAGAACAGTCAGAAGCAGCTTTGTAATGTACTCCGGATCCGATCTCGAATCGGAAGCCCCTAGGGAAGAAGGCGCCAGAATTTCTGGATCCAGGGCGGCAAAGCCGTTCTGTGTCCGATCCGGGCTTAACGACCCCAAGGAGGTCCACGTTGCCAGAGGACGCTTTCTTTGACTTCCACGGCGAATGTCATATCTCCATGGCTGGTTGGTTGGGTCGAGAACAGGAGCATCCCCTAAGTCATCCAGGAGCATCCTACTAGCTCCGTTTCTCCAGGGAAGGGGGAGATCCCTTCGGGGAAGAATCCCTGCAGAGTGCCGGCCAGTTGGCTGTGGTGAGCTGACACGGCGGCAAAACACTTCCAACAGACCAGAGTGGCGTCCGACTACTGGGGTAGAAGAAAATGAAAAAGTAGGTGGCCGTGGATTCCCCAGTAGCTTGTGTAGGTTCGCCACTTGTTTGCTAAGAGTAGCCGCTTCACCCATGTCGTCCTCTGCAAGCAAACAGTTGCTACATTGAAAGTCCGGGCGGTCCACATTGTCCCCGGAATAGTGCAAAATATACACAGCTCCTGCAGCATTGAAAACGTTCAATAGCGACCTCCATTTGAGACTGCCGACCCAGCTCGGCTAGCTGAGTTTCCGTGTCTCTCTCTTTACATGGAATCTGGCAGGATCCCAGGACAGATAGTAGCGTTCACAGCAACTGAGCTGCGGGATGTGGGTCTGTGAGGTTCAGGAGGGAACATGATTAGGGATCCTCTCTGGAATGTAACAGCCATGTTTCCCAATAATAAACTTCACCTGCACCCAGTGTAGTTAGGGTGTACATTCCCTGAGGTATCCCAACCACGTCTCTGTTATAGCCTGTCTGAGATCATAGTGAGGTCTGACCCCCACCAACACCTCACCACAGGGAGATAGATGCTGCCTAGTCCTCATCAGAATCCTTCTGCTACTAGATGCTCTGTTTGTCCACAATCAGCACCACTACCGCAACAACACACAGAATCAGAAGTAAGGCTAAGACAGATTGCTTGGTGGAGATACTAACGGTTAACACCTATGCTGTTGTTCTGGACGACGGCCACTTTCTCTGAGAGAGCGTAGCAATGGGTTAACTGCCTTGTTCAGGGGCAGAACGACAGATTTTTACCTAGTTAGCTCGGGGATTCGATCCAGCAACCTTTTGGTTACTGGCCCAACGCTCTAAAACACTAGCCTACCTGCCGTTCTATATTGCTTACCTCGATATAGCTGTTTATTACACTCTGAAGTAAATCGCTTTTCAGCTGAGCTGGCTTAAAAAATATAAAATTAATAGTGAATAGTTACAATACAAGTACATTTCCCTTTACATTACATGTCATTTAATCCTTTACATTACAGGTGTTATGTCTTTCTAAAAGACAGCTCTAGCAACTTGTGTAGGAGCCACCATCAGTAGAGACATTTGTTGAAATATTGACGCATGTAATTGAATGCAGGAGTTACTGCTGGATGCACTAGTTGAGCAGGAGGCTGGGCTGACCATCTGGAAGGAGGCTGGGCTGACCATCTGGAAGGATGCTGGGCTGACCATCTGGAAGGAGGCTGGGCTGACCATCTGGAAGGAGGCTGGGCTGACCATCTGGAAGGATGCTGGGCTGACCATCTGGAAGGAGGCTGGGCTGACCATCTGGAAGGATGCTGGGCTGACCATCTGGAAGGATGCTGGGCTGACCATCTGGAAGGAGGCTGGGCTGACCATCTGGAAGGATGCTGGGCTGACCATCTGGAAGGATGCTGGGCTGACCATCTGGAAGGATGCTGGGCTGACCATCTGGAAGGATGCTGGGCTGACCATCTGGAAGGACCCCATCGAGGCCTTTGCATTTCTTGGACTGTTGCTCTCGTGTTCAAGGCAGCCAAGGTTTATTGTTTGGTATATCTGCCAACATTTTCCAAACAGCCTTATTCTGGCACTGATGCCACTGTTATTAGATGTGTAAAACTCATAAGTATTTTGACAAATTCACTTACAAGGTATTAAAGAGTCGTCCTTAAGTCAGGCCCTGATCGTCTAATGCTTATGGCTGTGGCTAAACTAGATCATTTAGCAGAGAAGATTTGCTTATATTTGCCATTATTTTATATTATTTTATAGTAAGAAGAAGAATAAAAAACAATAAAACTGAATAAAATAGAAAGGATCATTTTCCCCAAATGATTTCCAATGGAGTTCGCTATTCTGTGTGGAGGGGTTAGCAAAGTGATGATTGAAACATATCCTATATGCTTAATTTAGAGTTATTTATGCAACTTTAGTTGTGATACAAATCTTAGGCTATACAGTGCATTCGGAAAGTATTCCGACCCCTTCCCCTTTTCCACATTTTGTTAAGTTAACGCCTTATTCTAAAATGGATGAAATAAAACATTTTCCTCATCAATTTACACACAATACCCCACAATGACATCACAATACCCCATAATGACATCACAATACAATTTATTAAACATAAAAAACAGCAACAACATTATTTACATAAGTAATCAGTCCCTTTGCTATGAGACTTGAAATTGAGCTCAGGTGCATCCTGTTTCCATTGATCATTCTTGAGACGTTTCTACAACTTGATTGGAGTCCACCTGTTGTAAATTAAATTGATTTGACATGATTTGGAAAGGGACATACCTGTCTATATTAGGTCCCACAGTTGACAGTGCATGTCAGAGCAAAATCTAAGCCATGAGGTCGAAGGAATTGTCCCTAGAGCTCTGAGACAGGATTGTGTCGAGGCACAAGTGAAGAGAAGGTTACCAAAAAATATCTGTAGCATTGGAGGTCCACAAGAATACAGTGGTCTCCATCATTCTAAAAAATAGAAGTTTGGAACCACCAAGACTCTTCCTAGAGTAAGGGCCTTGGTCAGGGAGGTGACCAAGAACCCGATGGTCACTGGCAGACCTCCAGAGATGGGAGAAAATTCCAGATTTTGGTAATCTCTGAAGCAGTCCACCAATCAGGCCTTTATGGTAGAGTGGCCAGATGGAAGCAACTTCTAAGTAAAAAGCACATGAAAGTCCACTTGGAGTTTGCCAAGAGGCACCAAAAAGACTCTCAGACCATGAGAAAACAAGATTCTCTGGTCTGATGAAACCAAGATTGAACTCTATGGCCTGAATGCCAAGCGTCACGTTTGGAGGAAACCTGGCACCATCCCTACGGTGAAGCCTGGTGGTGGCAGCATCATGCTGTGGGGATGTTTTTCAGTGGCAGGGACTGGAAGACTAGTCAGGATTGAGGGAAAGATGAGCAGAGCAAAGTACAGAGAGATCCTTGATGAAAGCCTGCTCCAGAGCGCTCAGAACCTCAGACTGGGGCTAAAGTTCACCTTCCAACAGGACAACGACCCTAAGCACACAGCCAAGACAACGCAGGAATGGCTTCGGGACAAGTCTCTGACTGACCTTGAGTGGCCCAGGCAGAGCCCGGACTTGAACACAATCGAACATCTCTGGACAGACCTGAAAATAGCTGTGCAGCGACGCTCCCCATCCAACCTGACAGAGCTTGAGAGGATCTGCAGAGAAGAATGGGAGAAACTCCCCAAACACAGGTGTGCCGAGCTTGTAGCGTCATACCCAAGAAGACTGAAGGCTGTAATCGCTGCTTAAGGTTCTTCAACAAAGTACAAAGTAAAGAGTCTGAATACTTATGTAAATGTGATATTTCCGTTTATTTTAATTTTTAAACATTTGCAAACATTTCTAAAAACCTATTTTTGTCTTGTCATTATGGGGTATTGTATGTAGATTGATGAGGAAAATAACAATTTGATCCCTTTTAGAGTAAGGCTGTAACGTAACATGTGGAAAACGTCCAGGTGTTCTGAATACTATCTGAAGGCACTGTGTTCTGATTTCTAATACATTCTAAGGCTGTCACATCTGTTCCCGCTCTCTGGCACGCGAGGGCGCCAGGCTACCCTTTATTAAGCATACCTGTCACCATCATTATGTGCAGCTGTGCAATATGGGACTCACCTGGACTCAATATGGGACTCACCTGGACTCACTTTGTTGATTGACTTCCCCATTTCTGTCTGCTCCTCACTTTGTTCCCTGTGTCAGCATTAATTTCCTTAATTTTCCCCTGTCCAGACGCTGTTCCTGTTCTGTTTAATGTCTGTGTTTCATTAAATGTTCACTCCCTGTACCTGCTTCTTGTCTCCAGTGTCGATCCTTACAAAGGCTACATGATGTGTCTCTAATGATGATATGAAAAAAGTTGCATGAAAGGCATGCACTATGCTATCTTGGGCAGGCTGCACACACTTCATCAGTCTCTCATTCACAATTTAACAAGCACTTAATAATAGAGTACTTAATCTGCCCCCCTAGAGCGCCAGCCCGCACAAAAGCCAGCAGAGTTGGAGCCAGCGCTGCCACCAAAACCGATGCATCTCTTCACACGCCAAGGCCGGAACAGGTCCCAACATTGCTTGCTTCCCTCACAGGCATGCTTGGCCTGGACCTGAGGCCCAAGCAAACATTTTAGACAGAGTCCCAGGTGGCTCCTTTACCAGACCTGCCAGCATCTTTTTCAGCCAGAGTGTGTGTGCGCTCTTTAGGAAACAAGGGATCACTGAAGTAGTCAGCATGCTGGCATGGCTTTGCCTGATACTTTACATTCTTGGTCTACCAGTGTGTGTGCCTGGCTGTGGGAGAGAGAATGTGCCTGCGTGGATGCACTCTTTAGGAACAGCATGACCAGTGCAATCTAGTATCAACACAATTGGTTTGTGATAGTACAATAAATCTTACTCTCAATTATCCCATCAAATGTATTCATCAACTTTCCTTCCACTCTCCTCGATATTGTAAATGATAAAATGATGGTTAATGCTGTCAGGGTTTACTTGAACCAAGCTGAACCAACCTGTTTAAGACCAAGATAAAAGCAAGTTAGGTATTCAGTAATGTTACACTTATCCACATACCAGGGGCTTCAAGTTGCAATAAGCCGAGTCTTGTAGATCTTTGTAAGCAGGTATTACATCAAAATTGTCTGATCTTAGATCTCCACTATATCTATCATGCCACATACATAGTGCAGGCCTCAGGCATTTATGGGACAGCTAAACATAGAATCCAGTTTGGCGGGAAAAGGTTGGCTTCAAGGCCAAGCAGACAGTTACATTTAAATAACACAGCTATGGTGTTTGAAGGTTGTTGTTTTATAGTTAATTTAGTTAGTTAGTTTAGATTGTTTGTGTGAGAACAATGGTTCTCAGGGGCGGCAGGGTAGCCTAGTGGTTAGAGCGTTGGGCTAGTAACCGAAAGGTTGCGAGTTCAAACCCCCGAGCTGACAAGGTACAAATCTGTCGTTCTGCCCCCTGAACAGGCAGTTAACCCACTGTTGCTAAGCCGTCATTGAAAATAAGAATTTGTTCTTAACTGACTTGCCTAGTTAAATAAAGGTAAAATAAAAAACGGGTTCTTAGATACACCTGTAAACTCCACAAATAATGATCCTGGAGATCAGAGGATTTGAGAAGGTTCTGATTAAGGGACCAGTAACCGAAAGGTTGCTAGATCGAATCCCCAAGCTGACAAGGTATAAAATCTATTGTTCTGCCCCTGAACAAGGCAGTTAACTCACTGTTCCTAGGCCGTCATTGTAAATAAGAATTTGTTCTTAACTTACTTGCCTAGTTAAATGGTTAAAAAAATAAAAAAGTCATGTTGAAAAGGAATTGGTCTAATATGAATTAGAAGTGTAGTCAGTAAGACATTACTATTATGAATTAGAAGTGTAGTCAGTAAGACATTACTTAACGGTCCCACACAGTCATCCTATTTCCTAAGTAAAAATAGCCTTTGAATGACCAATGAATGACTCATAATATTTTTACGCTATTCATGTAAAATGCTCAGAGTTTAAGAAATGGTACCTTTTTCTCTCATCTCTATCTATCAGAAAGCTTGAAAGAATATGCTGTGTGGCCTTTGCCAGGTAACAAAGTAAACAATTGGCCACTTGTCATTGATGACAAGGTAAACAATGGGCCACATGTTATTCTGAGCCTAAATATTATGCCTCGAGCCAATTTTGTCTGCAAAATGCTCTCATGGTCAACAGAGTTGATCATGAACTGTTGGATATCAGACAAACAGCAGCAATACAAAACTTAATTTTCTATTGTTTTGTAACTATACTGAACAAAAACATAAACGCAACATGCAACCATTTCAAAGAGTTTACTGAGTTACAGTTCATAAGGAAATCAGTTGATTTAAATTAATTCATTAGGCCCTAATCTATGGATATCACGACTGGGATGGTCACAGATACCTTTTTTTTAAAATTAGGGGCGTGGATCAGAAAACTAGTCAGTATCTGGTGTGACCACCAATTGCCTCATGCAGCGCGACACATCTCCTTCGCATAGAGTTGATTGGTCTGTTGCTTGTGGCCTGTGGAATGTTGTCTCACTCCTCTTCAATGGCTGTGTGAAGTTGCTGGATATTTTGGTTGGAACTGGAACCCGCTGTCGTACATGTCAATCCAGAGCATCCCAAACAATGGGTGAAATATCTTGTAGGTATGCAGGCCATGGAAGAACTGGGACATTTTCAGCTTCCAGGAATTGTGTACAGATCAATACGACATGGGGGCGCGCATTATCATGCTGAAACATGAGGTAATGGTGGCAGATGAATCTCTGCATTCAAATTGCCATCGATAAAATGCAATTGTGTTTGTTGTCCGTAGCTTATGCCTGCCCATACCATAAGCCCACCGCCACCATGGGGCAATCTGTTCACAACGTTGACGTCAGCAAACCGCTCACCCACACGACACACGGTTGAGGCCAGTTGCAAGTACTGTCAAATTCTCTAAAATTACGTTGGAGGCGGCTTATGGTAGAGAAATGAACATGCAGTTATCTGGCAACGGCTCTGGTGGAAAATCCTGCAGTCAGCATGCCAATTGCATGCTCCATCAAAACTTCAGACATCCGTGGCATTGTGTTGTGTGAAAAAACTGCACATTTTAGAGTGGCCTTCATTGTCCACAGCACAAGGTGCACCTGTGTAATGATCATGCTGTTTAATCAGCTTCTTGATATGCCACACCTGTCAGATGGACTATCTTGGCAAAGGAGAAATGCTTACTAACAGGGATGTAAACAAATGTGTGCACAACATTTGAGTGAAATAAGGTTTTTGGACATTTTGGGGATATTTTATTTAATATCATGAAGCTTGGGACCAACACTTGTTACATGTTGTGTTTATATTTTTGTTCAGTATAATTACAGAATACAGTTTGCTGATACACTTCTTCTTCACAATAATTAGTAACGCCCAAGTCACTTTTGAAGCTTAGACGTAAGGGACTGTACATGTAAACAGCATACAATAAGTCTACTGGAGAATTGATTGGTGTCGCTGCATTAACATAATGAATGACAATATGTTCAGAATTTATTTGATCATTTACAATAGGCCAGCATAACCAAAATAGTTATCAGCATGAACACTCAAGAGACAAAGGTGAGAAATAATGATGAGACATCATGCCTAATATCAGTGATGTAAAAATACTTTAAAGTACTACTTAAGTAGTTTTTTGGGGTATCTGTACTTTACTATTTATATTTATGACAACTTTTACTTTACTACATACCTAAATAAAATAATGTACTTTCTACTCCATACATTTTCTCTGACACCAAAAAGTACTTGTTACATTTTGACAGAAAAATGGTCCAATTCACACTCTTATCAAGAGAACATCCCCGGTCATCCCTTCTAGCCTCTGATCTGGAGGACTCACTAAACAGAGAACATCCCTGGTCATCCCTTCTAGCCTCTGATCTGGAGGACTCACTAAACAGAGAACATCCCTGGTCATCCCTTCTAGCCTCTGATCTGGAGGACTCACTAAAAACAAATGCGTTGTTTTTAAATTAATGTCAGAGTGTTGTAGTGTGCCTCTGTAAATTACAACAAAAAAAAAGAAATTGTGCTGTCTGGCTTGAATAATACAAGGCATTTTTAATGATTCATATTTGTACTTTTACTTTTGATATTTAAGTATATTTAAAACCAAATACTTTTAGACATTTACTCAAGTAGTATTTAACTGGGTGACTTTCACTTTTACTTGAGTCTAGTAAGGTATCTCTACTTTTACTTGAGTCTAGTAAGGTATCTCTACTTTTACTTGAGTCTAGTAAGGTATCTCTACTTTTACTTGAGTCTAGTAAGGTATCTCTACTTTTACTTGAGTCTAGTAAGGTATCTCTACTTTTACTTGAGTCTAGTAAGGTATCTCTACTTTTACTTGAGTCTAGTAAGGTATCTCTACTTTTACTTGAGTCTAGTAAGGTATCTCTACTTTTACTTGAGTCTAGTAAGGTATCTCTACTTTTACAACAGTAGGACTTTTGACTACTTTTCCCACCACTGCCTAATATCGGCACCCGGCCGCAGGACCCACTAATTTGTACAGTTTGTAACACTCATCTCCCGTCCGAATGCTTGGAAAAAAAACAATACCACAAGGTAACAAAATATGATATAACATCACATTAAAGTGAATTACTTAGGCTTTAGGAAATGCAACCAACTACAGAGATTGATGGGGAGGGGAGTGGGAATGAAAGGGGGCCCATGTACCCCACTTCAATCAAGCAGACTTCAGTCACCCACTTGGTTTCAGTCACCCACTTGGCCTCAGTCACCCACTTGGCCTCAGTCACCCACTTGGCCGCAGTCACCCACTTGGCCTCAGTCACCCACTTGGCCTCAGTCACCCACTTGGCTTCAGTCACCCACTTGGCCTCAGTCACCCACTTGGCCTCAGTCACCCACTTGGCCTCAGTCACCCACTTGGCCTCAGTCACCCACTTGGCCTCAGTCACCCACTTGGCCTCAGTCACCCACTTGGCTTCAGTCACCCACTTGGCCTCAGTCACCCACTTGGCCTCAGTCACCCACTTGGCCTCAGTCACCCACTTGGCCTCAGTCACCCACTTGGCTTCAGTCACCCACTTGGCTTCAGTCACCCACTTGGCTTCAGTCACCCACTTGGCCTCAGTCACCCACTTGGCTTCAGTCAAATCGCCTTACAGTGAAATGCTTACTTACAAGCCCTTAACCAACAATGCAGTTTTAACAAAAATAAGAGTTATGAAAATATTGACTAAATAAACTAAAGTAAAAAAAAGAAGAAAGAAAGTTGATTGAAAACAATTCAATTAAAATAACGAAGATTCATACAGGGGGTCCCAGTACCGAGTCAATGTGTGGGGGTACAGGTTGGTCGAGCTAATTGAGTTAGTATGTACGTAAATGTAGGCACAGTATGGGTAAAGTGAATAGATAATAAACAGCGAGTGGCAGCAGTGTAAAAAAGGAGGGTCAATGCAAATAGTCCGGGTAGCCATTTGATTAACGTTCAGAAGTCTTATGGCTTGTTAAGGAGCCTTCTGGACCTAGACTTGGTGCTCTGGTACCATTTGCCATGCGGTAGCAGACAGAACTGTTGGGGGGAGCCTTCTGGACCTAGACTTGGTGCTCCGGTACCATTTGCCATGTGGTAGCAGACAGAACAGTTGGGGGGAGCCTTCTGGACCTAGACTTGGTGCTCCGGTACCATTTGCCATGCGGTAGCAGACAGAACAGCTGGGGGGAGCCTTCTGGACCTAGACTTGGTGCTCCGGTACCATTTGCCATGCGGTAGCAGACAGAACAGTTGGGGGGAGCCTTCTGGACCTAGACTTGGTGCTCCGGTACCATTTGCCATGCGGTAGCAGACAGAACAGTTGCTAGGATTGCTGGAGTCGTTGACAATTCTTAGGGACTTCCTCTGACACCGCTTGGTACAGAGGTCCTGGGTGGCAGGAAGCTTGACCGCAGTGATGTACTGGGCCGTACGCACTACCCTCTCTCGTGCCTTGCGGTCGAACGCCGAGCAGTTGCCATACAAGGCGGCGATACAACCAGTCACGATGCTCTCGATGGTGCATCTATAGGACTGTTTGAGGATCTGAGTACCCATGCCAAGTATTTCAGTCTCCTGGGGGGATTAGGCGTTATCGTGCCCTCTTCATGAATGTCTTGGTGTGCTTGGACCATGATAGTTTGTTGGTGATGTGGACACCAAGGAACTTGAAGCTCTCAAATTGCTCCACTACAGCCCTGTTTATGTGAATGGTGGTGTGCTCGGCCCTCCTTTTACTGTAGTCCACGATTTGCTCCTTTGTCTTGATCACGTTGAGAGAGAGGTTGTTGTCCTGACACTACACTGCTAGGTCTCTGACCTCCTATGGTCAGCGCTTACAAGATCCACTAACCCACTGTCAATGATGGTACATCATCCTTACTCAGGATTAGCTTCCTGGCAACACCCATCGAATGTTCTCCCTAATTGACAAAGCAACTTCGCTTGAATTGTGCACTGCACACTGCACAATTTTCGGTGCACCCTGTCCACCCAAAATGAGAAGCAGCCACTTCTGTCAGATGTCTTCATTCTTTGTAAAATAGTGAAAAGTTAATATTACACTATGACATCCAGTCACAACACAGTGTGCTTTTGACGGCATGCTGGTAAGTAGCTTGCTAGCTAACGGTCAAACCACAGATGAAAGGTTACCAGTGTCTTTGGTCGTAGGCACACATGTGACGATGGTTTTAAGGTGGTACATATTTCAATTAATTAAAATGATAAGACGCTAACATTTCTGGCTTTATGTGACATTGCTTAAACCAGGAAGTAAATCCTTGGTAATGTCTTCCTCCTGAATCCACAAGGGGAGGGGCACCACTAACATTATGATCAAACTTTATCAATGTAGAATCTACAGTCATTTTTCATTCCTACAGCACTTTTAACTGGTTTCATACAAATATCATTCAATTTGATTTACAAGGTGTTATAACCATATCATAATGCATATAACCACTTCATTACAGCCACTTCATAATACATTATACGTCAGCTTCAAGTGTTTGAAAAACTGTGTTGTCATATTTTCAGATTCAGCTAATATGGAGTGTTCAGGTAGGAATTATGAGGTAAAAAAAATTATATACGTTTTTAAAAAAGGAATCGATAACTTGAACTGCTTAACAAAGAATGTAGATAGTCATAGTGCATTGTAACCCACAGTATTATAGCCACTACACTATGACAACCTTACAGTGATGCCAAGCCAACTGATGCAGCAAATCTGATTCCAACCCAACAAAATGAACATTACTTCAATTTCACAGTCAACTCCATACAGCATTATTAAGATGATCACTAAATTACGTTGACGGATATTATGACAGTTTTGACAGCTATTACAGTGAGTCCCTCAGAATATGTCTCTGTTCGTGGGGTGGATGTCAGTTGACAGTTATCAAAGTGAGTCTCTCAGAATATGTCTCTGTTCATGGGGTGGATGTCAGGGCCAGATAGATCCTTTCATCACGTCTTCAGTCAGACTGCTATCCTCAGTGTCCAACAGAAACAACAGCTGCCATAGAGGTCAAGGCTATGAAGCAAGTGCTACAGACACTAAACAGTCAGGGACAACTTTATTTTCTCATTCATGCACAGACAGGAACACAATCAGTCAAGTGTGCGACTGGTGGGGAAACTGTGCTGAATGGACTGTGCTGTACCTTACTCTTACTTAGAGATGACTGGACCCCTGCTCCTCTAGTCCCTGTTCCTCCAAACCCTAACCCTTAGAGCTCACTGGACCCCTGCTCCTCTAGCCACTGGTCCTCTAAACCCTAACCCTTAGATCAGACTGAACCCCTGCTCCTCTAGTTACTGGTCCTCTAAACCCTAACCATTGGAGCTGACTGGACCCCTGCTCCTCTAGTTACTGGTCCTCTAAACCCTAACCCTTAGATCAGACTGGACCCCTGCTCCTCTAGTTACTGGTCCTCTAAACCCTAACCTTTAGATCAGACTGGACCCCTGCTCCTCTAGTCCCTGGTCCTCTAAACCCTAACCTTTAGATCAGACTGGACCCCTGCTCCTCTAGTCCCTATTCCTCCAAACCCTAACCCTTAGAGCAGACTGGACCCCCACTCCTCTAGTCCTTGTTCCTCCAAAGCCTAACCCCTAGAGCAGACTGGACCTCCGCTCCTCTAGTCCTTGTTCCTCCAAAGCCTAACCCTTAGAGCAGACTGGACCCCTGCTCCTCTAGTCCCTTGCCCTCTAAACCCTAACCCTTAGAGCTGACTGGACCCCCGCTCCTCTAGTCCTTGTTCCTCCAAAGCCTAACCCTTAGAGCAGACTGGACCCCCGCTCCTCTAGTCCCTGGTCCTCTAAACCCTAACCCTTAGATCAGACTGGACCCCTGCTCCTCTATCCCTGGTCCTCTAAACCCTAACCCTTAGAGCTCACTGGAACCTTGCTCCTCTATCCCTGGTCCTCTAAACCCTAACGCTCAGAGCTGACTGGACCCCTGCTCCTCTATCCCTGGTCCTCTAAACCCTAACCCTTAGAGCTGACTGGACCCCCGCTACTCTAGTCCCTTGCCCTCTAAACCCTAACCCTTAGAGCTGACTGGACCCATGCTCCTCCAGTCCCTGTTCTTCTAGACCCTAACGCTCAGAGCTGACTGGACCCCTGTTCTCCAGTCCCTGGTCCACGTTACAAACGCCATATCACATTCAACAAACCAAACATTCAAATACCCGTTATGGAAGGTAAAGTAAAACACAAACTGGTCTGTGCATCAATACGGGTATATTGTAAAATACGCTATACCACCCAGCCCTAGTTTCAATGCTCCAGCACCCTCCCCTTGCGAGGATAACGGCGCTGAGCCTTTTTATAAAATGTTTTCTGAGATGGGAGAACACATTGGAAAGGATCTTAGACAATTCCTCCATACAGCATCTTTCCCAGATCCTTGATATCCTTTGTCTGCGCTTGTGGACTACTCTCATCAATTCAAACCACATGATTTCATTCCGGATTCAAGTCCGGAGACTGAGATGGCCATTGCAAAAATGTTCATGATGCCGTCGAGCTTAACAAGGGCCCCAGGACCAGTGGAAGCAAAACAGTCCCATAACATTAAAGATCCACCACTGTATTTTACAGTAGGTACGAGGTTCGTTTCTGCATATGCATCCATTTTTCGACGCCAAACCCTCTACTGGTGTGCGTGCCTGAAAATGTAGTTCAGTATTTGTATAATTTATTTTATACAGTCTTTTCTGCTCATCTTTATCAAAGGGTTCCAATAATTTTGGACCTGACTGTATATTTCTCCCATCTGCAACACAGCAAAGCGGAGATAGACGACAGACATTAACATTTATGTTAACGGTCTGTCACAAGAGACTATACTCTAGAGGACTGTGATGTCACTCTTTCCTAAGGCTGGTCTGGACGAGTCGCCCCTGCTACCCAAGATGCTTGTTCTGCCAACAGCTGCAGGACAAGCGACCTTGAAGGAAGGGAGGGGGTGGGATTACCGCTTTCATCAATGTTCTCTTTTGTATTTCACACTGGTCTGTATTTGGCCATACCACGCTGGAGCGCAGCTCAAATTGCAGCAGATGTGGTTTGATACTCATTACTATGGCAGGGGGGTAATAAAGCCAACGTGCTATGGTGGCTGCATTTACTTCTAACACCCAGTTTGTGAACATATTGAAGACACAGTCATTGATAAGGCTAGTAAATAATCCTGTTTTGGTCTACGGTGTGTACCTCTGTCTTTGACTTCCTGACATTGAACCTTATTAAGGTTTAACAGATCTGTTTGATTGGGTGGTTATGGGGGATGTAAATCTTTCTAAAAGACACAATAACTCACCTTTGGATTCATTTATTTATACTTTTAAGAAATATGTTAAATTATACATTTCAGACTTGCTGTAAAAGTAGAGCCAAGGACAACCTACACTGTAGAGCAGAGGGATCCGGTGCAGGACAGCACAGTATTTTGACCATATTAGTAGACCCTGTCTTCACATTGCTGACATTGGGTACTGTAATAGATTTTACCACGGAGATATGGCCTGGAAAAAAAACAAGCTCTGAATGAGCTGAGCCTTGCACTGGCCTCTCCACGTCTTTCAAAGGGGACCAGGAGTGTTATGTGGATCCCTGCCACCGCATGTGACATTACACATCCCAAAATAGACCTTTTACCGTGGGGACATTGTTATGGATTAAATCATGTTAAAAAAAAAAAATCCGCTGTTGTGATCCAACGGCTCATGCCTGTTGTAATGAAAACTACTTTGTGAGTGTAGGTGTAGTTTAAAACACCATTAAAGTGTACTGGATCAAGAGTTTACTTAGCAACCACACAAAGGCTCCACGGTCAAAAAAAGATCAGACTTTTAGAATGACAGTAATGACAGTTTAGCATACTTATCGACAGCTGACGGTCAACAATACCATCGGGGTTTGGCAATGGTTCTGACAGCTGCAAGGTGTGCAGACTTATGTTCCATCCCAGCAAACACCCTATCACAGCTTATTGCGAAATAGACAAATTAGCCGACTTATTCGAAATTCATTGTTCATTGTGTATTATACACAATTTTTTTCATAACATAATCGTGTACATTACACCATTTTCTTACGAATTCCAATTTGTTGTGGCTAAAATAAGCTAGGTCAACTCTGTGGCTAACGTTAGCTAGGCTAAAATAAGCTAGGTCAACTAAGTGGCTAACGTTAGCTAGGCTAAAATAACCATTTGCTAGCATGTTAAGGTTAGGGTTTAGTTAACATGCTAGCTAAGTAGTAAGTAGTTGCACAGTTGCTAATTAGCTAAAGTTGTCAATGATGTGATTTGAACACGCAACATTTGGTTTGCTAGACCTTTGCGTTATCCGTCCTGACCACCGCCCTCCTATTGTTTCTGTCTTAAGTAACCTACTGTCTTGATCTGATTGAAATGCACTGTATATTAGTGTACTGTACACACACAAAAAAACGAATTTCCAATAAATAATTTGGATGTTTTTCACAATAATCTGTGATAGTGGGTTGATCACAGCTCATAGTTTTCATTTAGATGAGCCAGGTGTGTTAATGCTGGGACTGGTTTAATAAAGCATGTGCACATTGACAGCAGCTCTCCAGTCAGGTGGATCGTATCCTGAGCTGACAAGGTCAAAATCTGTTGTTCTTCCCCTGAACAAGGCAGTTAACCCACTGTTCCCCTGAGCAAGGCAGTTAACCCACTGTTTCCCTGAGCAAGGCAGTTAACCCACTGTTTCCCTGAACAAGGCAGTTAACCCACTGTTTCCCTGAGCAAGGCAGTTAACCCACTGTTTCCCTGAACAAGGCAGTTAACCTACTGTTTCCCTGAACAAGGCAGTTAACCCACTGTTTCCCTGAACAAGGCAGTTAACCCACTGTTTCCCTGAGCAAGGCAGTTAACCCACTGTTTCCCTGGGCGCCGATGACGTGGATGTCGATTAAGGCAGTCCCCCTCCCCCCCCCCCCCCCCGCATCTCTCCGATTTAAGTCTTCTTTCTTTTCTTTTTTTAATGCGGAAGACACATTTCAGTTGAATGCATTCAGTTGTACAGCTGACTAGGTATCCACCTTTCCCTTTCCTGTCCGGGGCTTTGGTCCACAGCATTCTTCGTCAGCACACCTTTACCCCTTCCTGTCCACAGCATTCATTGTCAGCACACCTTTACTCCTTCCTGTCCAGGGCTTTGGTCCACAGCATTCATCGCCAGCACACCTTTACCCCTTCCTGTCCACAGCATTCATCGTCAGCACACCGTTACCCCTTCCAGTCCACAGCATTCATCGTCAGCACACCGTTACCCCTTCCAGTCCAGGGCATTGGTCCACAGCACACCTTTACCCCTTCCTGTCCACAGCATTCATTGTCAGCACACCTTTACTCCTTCCTGTCCAGGGCTTTGGTCCACAGCATTCATCGCCAGCACACCTTTACCCCTTCCAGTCCACAGCATTCATCGCCAGCACACCTTTACCCCTTCCTGTCCACAGCATTCATCGTCAGCACACCGTTACCCCTTCCAGTCCAGGGCATTGGTCCACAGCACACCTTTACCCCTTCCAGGCCAGGTACCGTTTTAACACTCCTTTACACTGCTCATTCCATTATGAGAGTCCTCCCTTGGCTGTGAAGTCAGTTTTGACCTTTGTGGCCTACTGTACAGGTGTGCCCTCTGGCTTGGAGTGAAAGGTATATAATTACTTTTACATTGATCTAAGATTTGTTTTGTAAATCCCCCTCCACCTGTAATGGTTAAATTGAAGATTTGGTAAACTGATGTTAAGGGAAGCTTCTAACCAACTGTTTATCTTAGAGAAACAGGTGTCAAATATCAAGTATGCTACATCTCTTCCCATTCAAATATCTTTAATGTCATGAACTCCATTGAAATAATCTTAACGTGCGAAGAACGTCTCTCTATCCACAAACGAGTCCAAGAAAATATGTTGTGTCTCTGTGTGGCATCAGTGGCCAAACATAGCTGTGTGCAAGTGTTGGCTGATAATCACTTCAAAGGTGTTAAACAATAAGCCTTGAATGCAGAGATGAGAATAGCATAGCCCAAGAAATTTTAAGATTGTTTGCCTTGCCTACTCAACATTTGTCTCCTGCAACGCCCCCAATGGAGTTTCCAACTTTATTAACATTGTGACATTGACACATTGTTGCACAGGTTTGGAGAACGTTGTTACATCATCAGTTTACTAGCAGGGGATAGGATGAGACATCTAACATAAACAGAATGCCACATTAATTTAGCTGAACCAATTGGAAATAACTCCCTTTTATTAAACAACAGCTGATTGCAGAAGTTTGACAGAAAAGATTCACTGGATATTAAAAGCTGTGAAATTACTGACTTAAACATTTAAAAAATAAAATAAAAATGATACCATGAACAAACACATCTCTTAACAACTACATACAGTAGTAGTAGTATATCAAATTTGAAGGATAAATCTCAAATCTCCAATTTGGAAAAACAAATTAATTGTTTTGGCCACAGGATTGGTGGTTTCTTTTGGTATCATTTGAAAGGGTTACACATGAAGCTTCGACAACACCTTGGTGAAACAATTTAAACAAGTGTTGTTAGTACCATTCACAGCAGCATTCAAAACACCTGTTCAACATCATTCATATTTATCAATTTCACAATGAAAATGCGTATTTTTACTGTCACAATCCTTAAGCACCCTGACACACTGTTCACTCAAAAGGCTAGAGTGCAGTGTAACAGGGGTGTTATATGCCAATTCAGTAATCTAATGTTTATGATCGGTTGATTGAATTTGCATGCCAATAAGACGTATTGCCGTTGGCCACGCTTGTTGATAGCGGGAGATCGAATGTCAATTCTTCCCAGTCTAATATTTACATACAAGTGGTAGGCCATGTTCTAAACTTAATCTCTATATTCTATTCATGTAAATTAACATGTGTGGAAGTTTAGTACGTAGAGCAGCAGAGCGTCAGTCACAGCGCTTTACTCTTGTAGCACGTTAGGGGTTAAATCCCTTGCTCAAGGTCGACCGAGGTTTAAATTGTACATTTCACATTTCTGAGCTAGATTAGCTTGATTTCACTTTCCAGACGCAATGAAACCAACGGAATAGTCCCAAAAGTGCAAACCCAACCCGTCTGACACTCAAGGCAGGTTCAAGCAAATTCGATTTGAACCCAGGTGTGGAAGGCACCTGAGCAATTTGATGCTATTGTAACGCGTTAATTAAACTTACCGGAGACTAGCATTACTGCCACAACCCTATGGATATAGGCTTTAGTAAAGGATGAATTGACATGAAATGTAAATGAATAGGAATAAATGACTTTATTGTAACTATTCCGTATAAATGTTATATCAGTTTTATTGAAGCCAGCTCAGCTGCTATGCGGTTTACCGCAGAGTGTAATAAAAGTTTGAGGCAGCTTTATTGCAGTCAGCAATATGAGTGGATAACATTATTGGGTATCATTTTACAATAACACCTTATAATAAAGCACTTATAATGGATTATAAATAGTTTACCTATCATTTATTAATCATTACTCCCACATTTGTACATGTTAATAAGCTACTTATTCACGCATTTATAAACACTTAATTTTCATAATGATTCGTAAGATGTTTAATATAGGTCCTTATAAAAACATTTACTAATCATTAGTTAAGTATTTTTTTGCATAACCTAAAGTGAGGGCTATTTATACTTTACAAACGTTTCGAATGACCAGTGTAATTGCGTGCAAAAAGACATGCCATTTGTGGACATTCCTGCAGTAGGCTACCTGACGCTCCTTAATGTATGTCTCAGAATAGCCTAGAACATATCAACGGTAAAAGAATAAGGAGTGTGATGCTCCTTGACGTGGGAGGGGCTAGTGAAACACAGACACACAGAGATCTCTCATCCAATCCATTTCCTTCACCAGGGTGGTCCATAATTAACTTCTGCTTGGTTGGCACTTTCAACCAGATATAAGGAGGCTGAGGCCCCAGCATCCATAAGTCAGATACCTTCTTCTTCTGTGGTAAGACTCTCTCTCTACCTCCTAAGATTTGTTTATTTGTCTCATCTTTGCGCTCAGCGTCTGAGGTAGTAGCTAACTGCACTGCCTGAATTGAGTTTTACATAAAGAAATGTTTTGCCTGTCTCTTGTAATATTGACAAAATGCAATGAAGTGGCATTGATTTAAAATGTAAAAAAATATTTGGTTTACTTAAAATCTGGCACTTTAATTCACAGTCAAAAGTGGTGCTTCTGCACTTGTTTGTAAATTGAGGGGGGTGGTCTCGAATGTAACTGGGTTTTCAGAGGTATTTATTTAAATTCTTGACAGAATGTCTAGTAACGTAAAAAAAAAAAAAAAGTTACCAGTTGAACCTGTAGTTGCAATGGACATGGCTGTAATGATTTGGGTTGAATGATTCCATTCAAAATGTTTTCTAGACCTTCGGGGGCTAAATGATAAGACTTCAGAATTCACAACACCCTAATGTTTCACAGGCTCATCCAAGAAGTACAACTTCATCTGTAGGAGGGGAAAACGAAGGTGAGACATTGTTTAAGTCTTCATATAAAAATTATGAAAATATACTGTGAGGGATATCGCTCATCTAACTCTGTTGACTGTGGAGGAAGCACCACAGAGTCATTCTAGTTTCTTGTTTCATCTCTTTCCTAGTAATCCGTCACCATGAGTACGGACGCGGAGATGCAAATCTACGGCAAGGCTGCTTTGTACCTTCGTAAGCCTGAGAGGGAGAGGATGGAGGCACAAGCCGCACCTTTTGATTCAAAGAATGCCTGCTATGTGACAGATGTCAAGGAGCTGTACCTAAAGGGTTTGGTCACTGCCAGGGCCGATGGCAAGTGTACTGTGACAGTCACGAAACCTGATGGGACTAAGGAGGTAAGTCTGATCTGAAAAGTATTCAAGTTCAAGTTTGTGCCATTACTCTATTTCTTGAAAAAAAAAAAAAGATAAAAATGATTAAAAAAACAAACGATATGAAAATCAGTAACAAAAGACAGATTAGTATTGTTTTTGTATAAACAGAATATAACCTTCAAGCACACCATTTTTCTTACTGCTATTTGGCATGAATTATTGATATTGATTAGTCAAGAATAACCATGTATGTGTCAATGGGTGATAACAGAGTAGTTGGATTAAATGTCAGTTACATTTTTTTGAACTAATTAATGAGCAAAACGCATTCAGTCATGTCCAGTTTGATCTGTGTGTAATGTAGATTTCTGACTGTTTCAGGAAGGAAAAGAGTTCAAAGAAGCAGACATCTATCAGATGAACCCCCCTAAGTACGACAAGATTGAGGACATGGCCATGATGACCTACCTGAATGAAGCCTCTGTGTTGTATAACCTCAAAGAGCGTTATGCAGCATGGATGATCTATGTAAGAAACCTGCATAAACATACACACACACATACATCAACATAAGAAATACACACATACAGTACTACACATATATCAACATAACAAATACACACCTCCAGTACTACACATACATCAACATAAGAAATACACACATACAGTACTAAACATACAGTGAGCTCCAAAAGTATTGGGACAGTGACACATTTTGGGGATTTGAAATGATACAATGACTATGACATTAAAGTGCAGACTCCGCTTTAATTTGTATGTATTGGTATTTTCATGAATATCGGGTGAATCGTTTGGAAATTACAGCACTTTATGTACATAGTCCCCCCATTTTAGTGGACCAAAAGTATCGGGACACGTATGTATATTAAAGTAGTAAAAAGTGAAGTATTTGGTCCCATATTCTTAGCGTGTTATGATTAAATCAACGTTGTTGTTGGATGCATTTGCTGTTTGTTTTGGTTATGTTTCAGAGTATTTTGTGGCCCAAGAAAATGAATGGTAAATAATGTATTGTATCATTTTGGAGTCACCTACTGTAAATAAGATTTGAATATGTTTCTAAATACTTCTACATTAACGTGGCTCCTACTATAATTACGGATAATCTTGAATAAATCGTGAATAATGATGAGTGAGAAAGTTACAGACGCACAAATATCACCCCCCCCCCCCAAAAAAAAATGATAACCTCGCCTGTTACTGTAATGGTGAGAGGTTAGCATGTCTTGGGGGTATGCTAACCTCCCCTGTTATTGTAATGGTGAGGGGTTAGCATGTCTTGGGGGTATGCTAACCTCCCCTGTTATTGTAATGGTGAGGGGTTAGCATGTCTTGGGGGTATGCTAACCTCCCCTGTTATTGTAATGGTGAGGGGTTAGCATGTCTTGGGGGTATGCTAACCTCCCCTGTTATTGTAATGGGGGTATGATAAATTGACAGTCTGCTCTTTAATCTCATTGTCATTGTATCATTTCAAATCCAAAGTGCTGGAGAACAAAGGACAAAACAACAAAATATTTGTCACTGTCCCAATACTTTTGGAACTGTAAATTAAATGGTAGAATACATGCCAATACAGTAGACCAACATAAGTATACCAAAGTACACCCACATCCTCACATAAATCCAGGTAAAAGTCATTCTGATTTACTAATCCCCGAATTCAAATGAATCCCTTTCATCCAGACCTACTCTGGGCTCTTCTGTGCCACGGTGAACCCCTACAAGTGGCTCCCTGTGTACGACGAAGAGGTTGTCAACGCCTACAGAGGGAAGAAGAGGATGGAGGCTCCACCCCATATCTTCTCCGTCTCTGACAACGCCTTTCAGTTCATGATGATTGGTAAGAGCTCTCATGGATGGATGGGTGGATGGATGGATGGATGAATAGACGGATGGATGGACAGATGGAATCTACTGTTTTCTCATGCATGTTAGTTTGCTGGGAATTTCATTAGTCTCTAATTGTAAAATGTCCAAAAATGAAATTCATGATGATGCTATGAATTAGAGGTCGACCGATTATGATTTTTCAACAATGATACAGATACCGATTATTGGAGGACCAAAAAAAAGCAGATGCCGATTAATCAGCCGATTTTTATTTATTTATTTGTAATAATGACAATTACAACAATACTGAATGAACACTTTTATTTTAACTTAATATAATACATCAATCAAATCAATTTGGCCTCAAAAAAATAATGAAACATGTTCAATTTGGTTGAAATAATGCAAAAACAAAGTGTTGGAGAAGAAAGTAAAAGTGCATTATGTGCCATGTAAAAAAGCTAACGTTTAAGTTCCTTGCTCAGAACATGAGAACATATGGAAGCTGGTGGTTCCTTTTAACATGAGTCTTTAATATTCCCAGGTAAGACGTTTTAGGTTGTAGTTATTATAGGAATTATAGGACTATTTCTCTCTATACCATTTGTACTGTATTTCATATACCTTTGACTATTGGATGTTCTTCAAGGCACTTTAGTAGTGTAACACATTAATAGTGTGCCAGTGTAACAGTCGAGCTTCCGTCCCTCTCCTCGCCCCTACCTGGACTCAAACCAGGAACACATCGAAAACAGTCCCCCTCGAAGCATCATTATCCATTGCCGCGGCCTTTGCAGAGCAAAGAGAACAACTACTTCAAGGTCTCAGAGCGAGTGCCGTCACCGATTGAAACGCTATTAGCTCGCACACCGCTAACTAACTAGCCATTTCACATCCTAATCTCGGGAGTTGATAGGCTTGAAGTCATAAACAGCTCAATTCTTGAAGCACAACGAAGAGCTGCTGGCAAAACGTACAAAAGTGCTGAGAATGCTTACGAGCCTGCTGCTGCCTACCACCGCTCAGTCAGACTGCTCTATTAAAATATCAAATCATAGACTTAATTATAACATAATAACACACAGAAATATGAGCCTTAGGTCATATAGTTAAATCCGGAAACTATCATTTCGTAAACAAAACATTTATTATTTCAGTGAAATACGTAACCGTTCCGTATTTTATCTAATGGGTGGCATCCCTAAGTGTAAATATTGCTGTTACATTGTACAACCTTCAATATTATGTCATAATTTGCACAATTCTGGCAAATGAATTATGGTCTTTGTTAGGAAGAAATGGTCTTCACACAGTTCGCAACGAGCCAGGTGGCCCAAACTACTGATTGCACGGAACGCAAGTGACACAATTTCACTAGTTAAAAGAAAGTAATGTTAGCAGGAAATATTAACTAAATATACAGGTTTAAAAATATATACTTCTGTATTGATTTTAAAGAAAGGCATTGATGTTTATGGTTAGGGACACATTGGTGCAATGACAGTGCATTTCGCGAACGTGCTTGTTAAATCATCACCTGTTTTCGAGAAGTAGGCTGTGATTCGATGAGAAATCAACAAGCACCCCATTGATTATATGCAACGCAGGTCACGCTAGATAAACTAGTAATATCATCAACCATGTGTAGTTTACTAGTGATTATGTTAAGGTTGATTGTTTTTTATAAGATAAGTTTTATGCTAGCTAGCAACTTACCTTGGCTTCTTGCTGCACTCGCGTAACAGGTAGTCAGCCTGCCACGCAGGCTCCTCGTGGAGTGTAATGTAAGGCAGGTGGTTAGAGCGTTGGACTAGTAGCCGGAAGGTTGCAAGATCAAATCCCCGAGCTGACAAGGTAAAAATCTGTCGTTCTGCCCCTGAACAAGGCAGTTAACCCACTGTTCCTAGGCCGACATTGAAAATAGGAATTTGTTCTTAACTGACTTGCCTTGTTAAATAAAGGTAAACAAAATAAATAATGATAAATAAATAAAAAGCGGCCACAATCGGTGTCCAAAAATGCCAATTACCAATTGATTTGAAAACTTTAAATCGGCCCTAATTATTAATCGGCCATTCCGATTAATCGGTCGACCTCTACTATGAATGCAATAATGTACCCATAATGTTGCAGGAGTATGATAAGCAAAATGTTTTTTTTGGTTACAGATAAGGAGAACCAGTCTGTCCTGATTACGTAAGTTTTTATAAAATACATGACATTAAGAATGACCCCTGGATATGGCTATGTGCAATAATACATCAATGAGTGGGAATATTTGTTAATTATTTACTTCTGTTAGAAAACAGGTCAACAGTGTATATTTTAATGCTATTTCTTAGTGAAAGCCAATCTGACGCAATCTGTGACTAAAGCCCCTCTTTCTCTGTCATATTAACCAGTGGAGAATCCGGTGCAGGAAAGACTGTCAACACCAAGCGTGTCATCCAGTACTTCGCCACCATTGCGGTATCTGGTGCCAAGAAGGAAGTAGATCCCAGCAAAATGCAGGTAGGTGGTGCCTTTTTAACACATTTCAGTTTGGTGGGCTGTGTAAACGTTTTTCTCCAGCGGTGAATCTTGTTTCAAGAAAGGGTTTACCAGTTTCTAAGCAACTTGTGTGTTTTTCTCAATCAGGGGTCTCTTGAGGATCAGATCATTGCAGCTAACCCTCTGCTGGAGTCTTACGGTAATGCCAAGACAGTGAGGAACGACAACTCGTCTCGCTTTGTAAGTTTGAAGGACATACTGTGGAAGTGACATTATATTTGGAAAAAAAAAACATTTCAGTAGTTCCTTATAGTTATAACAGTCCAACAAACTAACATGTCAAGGGGTTCTATCAAATACCTATTTCTAACCCCCATGCTCTACTACAGGGTAAATTCATCAGGATTCACTTCCAAGCAGGCAAACTGGCTAAAGCTGATATTGAGACCTGTGAGTTGGATTTGATTGTTTCTCAATGCTTTCTTTAATTCAAACAGAATATTTTTGGGAGATCATGTCATTGTATGTAATGTTCTCATGTTCTCTCTCTCTCTCTCTGTCTCTCAGACCTGCTGGAGAAGTCCAGAGTGTCCTTCCAGCTGCCCGATGAGAGAGGCTACCACATCTTCTACCAGATGATGACAGGCCACAAACCTGAGCTAGTTGGTAAGGAAAAGTAGAGGTTAGGGGGAAACTATCCCCATCTGGGAAATTTTCTCCAGCATCACCCCAACATCAACATTATGTGAAAATGGTGCATTTCTGTGTTTTGTAGTAAACAACTATAGAGGAAGTGTTTCCAATGACATCATCAACCAATTAGTAGACAACTAGTAGATTGAAATCACTTTGATGCACATCGATGATGTCATTGGAGACACTTGTTGATGTTGGGGTGGTGCTTTATTTTATGTTGAGATGATGAGGAAGGAAGAAACTGAGATGATGAATATTTTAGACATTTGTATTAAAATAATCATAGTCCATCTATTATTAATACTATTACAGTGAGAACATCCAAGATAACAAGGCATCTTAGACATGTTTCAGGTCTTTATAGATCTTTCATTGGAAAGACCTATCAAGTAATGCACTGTGATGCACTACTCTGGGAGCCTCAGTCCAGTTTTTTGATGCTATTTACTATGTACAACAAATGTCTTTGAGTCCATCTACTGAGTAAAGGAGGGAGAGATACTGTAAAGGTGGGACAGGGGAATTCTACTAGATTTAACTGAGAAGACGTTTTCCGTTGTCCACAGAAATGACGCTCATCACTACCAACCCCTACGACTATCCCATGATCAGCCAGGGTCAGATCACTGTGGCCAGCATCAACGACAAGGAAGAGCTGGATGCCACAGACGTGAGTTATACAAAGGGCTAACTAAACTCCGGTGCAGGAGTTGTGGACTTGTGCATGTCCACAAGTCATGGAACGGGTAGGAACATTGTGCAATTCCAACTTGGTGTCAGATGGGCACCTTTGTGTTAGTTGGCATGTGTCTCAAACCACTTGTCATGCCTCCACACTTCACCTTTAAGTACATGTAAGACAAGAGAGTGCCACTAAATGTCCTGTGGAACTGTGTAAAACTGCTCGTGCTGCCACATAATAGTGTTGGCCAAAAGTAATCATGTGAAACAGAGAAGCCAGTCAATTCTATCCATCGTGTTTGTTCTGGAGTGAGCGCAGAACTGTAGTGTACTGTAACAGAGCAACCTACTGTTGAGTTCATCACTGTTGTACTTCCTCTCTAATTCCAGGATGCCATTACGATCCTGGGCTTCACTAATGATGAGAAGATGGCCATCTACAAGTTGACAGGTGCTGTAATGCATCATGGCAACTTGAAATTCAAGCAGAAGCAGCGTGAGGAGCAGGCCGAGCCAGAAGGCACAGAGGGTGAGTCGCACTCATAGATATACAGTTACAGTTACACCAGCTCTGTCGGGAGGAATGGGCCAAAATTCACCCAACATATTGTGGGAAGCATTTGGAAGGCTACCCGAAACATTTGACCCAAGTTAAACAATTTAAAGGCAATGCTACCAAATACTAATTGAGTGTATGTAAACTTCTGACCCACTGGGAATGTGATGAAGGAATTAAGAGCTGAAATAAATCATTCTCTCTACTATTATTCTGACATTTCACATTCTGAAAATAAAGTGGTGATCCTAACTGACCTAAAACAGGGAATTTTTCCATGGATTAAATGTCAGGAAATGTGAAAAACTGAGTTTAAATGTATTTGGAAATAGAAACGGTAAGACAGACAGTACCACATGAAAGTCAGTTAGGAGATACATGATGGAGACTAAATTCCAACCTCCACAAATGATTTGAAGCAATGGTTGAGGATGAAATTCAAAACTTATCCCACAAAAGAGTTCGATAAACTATGTTGTCAGTGTAACATCAGAAACAGGCGATCTTGAGTGCCTGAGTCTGTTGATGTTGGTTCTCTCTCCAGTGGCTGATAAAATCGGTTACCTGCTGGGCCTGAACTCAGCGGAGTTGCTGAAATGTTTGTGCTACCCCAGAGTGAAGGTCGGCAACGAGTATGTGACCAAGGGACAGACTGTGCCTCAGGTAAGGTGGTCAAACCAGCGTCAAACACTTTCTGAGCACCGTAATTCTGTTGGGGACGAGTGCATAGCTTTTTTGTTTTACAGTACTTTTGTTTTTCCAAACGCTTATCACTTAATCACTAGACATGGTCAATATCTCCTGTATTAATTTGAGGTATTATCTTTGCAGGTTTATAATGCAGTCATGGCTCTGGCCAAGTCCATCTATGAGAGGATGTTCTTGTGGATGGTCATCCGTATCAACGAGATGTTGGACACCAAGAATCCAAGGCAGTTCTATATCGGTGTGCTCGACATTGCCGGGTTTGAGATCTTTGATGTGAGTATGAGACCAGAACAAGACAATTAGTTGTGATTGAGAGGGATTACAGCCGTGTACAATGAAATGATCCCTTTTGAAATTCCTTCAACAGTACAACAGTATGGAGCAACTGTGCATCAACTTCACCAATGAGAAACTGCAACAGTTTTTCAACCACACAATGTTCGTCCTGGAGCAAGAGGAGTACAAGAAGGAGGGAATTGTCTGGGCCTTCATTGACTTCGGCATGGACTTGGCTGCCTGCATTGAGCTTATTGAGAAGGTAAACTGTCTGTGAGGATTATACTGGACCACAACAGCAAAGCTCATAGCGAGTGATGTGTGATATATTATCACAGAGGTACAATGTATCTGACGGTTGAGAACTCAATATGCCTCCATACATGTGACCCTAAAGGAATAGAATCCTATAATAGCATGTTTACTAAAGGAATACATGTTTCTTAAATCTGTTTTCTTAAAGCCATTGGGCATCTTCTCCATCCTTGAAGAGGAGTGCATGTTCCCCAAGGCTTCAGACACTACCTTCAAGAACAAGTTGAACGACCAGCATCTTGGCAAAACCAAGGCATATGAGAAGCCCAAACCTGCCAAAGGCAAGGCAGAGGCCCACTTCTCTCTGGTACACTACGCCGGCACTGTGGACTACAACATCACTGGCTGGCTGGAGAAGAACAAGGACCCCCTGAACGAATCAGTTCTTCTGATGTACGGGAAGGCCTCAGTCAAACTGTTGGCTGCCCTGTACCCTGCTGCCCCACCTGAGGGTAAGACTAGCATCACGTCAAAAGATTTAACTAAGCACCAGTTAAAACTCAGACCCACATTTTCCTGAAAGGAATATTTCAGGATTTTGGCAATGATACCCTTTATATACTTCCCCAAAGTCAGATGAACTTGTGGATACCATTTCTATGTCTCTGTGTCCAGTAAGAAGGACGTTAGTTATGTTTATTATCTATCCTGCTGCCTAGCCACTTTACCATAACTATAGACCCAGGCGGTATTAGATAGAACACCCTACCCGCCTGTGGGGAAAACAACATATGGTTACCTAGGTTACCACATTGGCTCAGAGTAAATACTTGGCCTTTTTCAAACAAAATTTACTTTTTGTCTGCTTGTTTTAGTCAATTACAAAACGACATTTATGCAAAGTACAACATGTGTAAAGATTTATTTTCAACATTGCCTACTCCAGAGTATTCTCACTACTTAAAATAATATAATATTGTAGGGCTTCCCTCATGCCTCTTTTCATGACGTTGCTAGCAGCCACATGAGTGAGTGGATGCTAGTTAGCTATCAACCTAGACCAACAATACAAACATACTATACAGCCTCTGTTAGTGAGTGGAAGCTAGTTAGCTATCAACCTAGACCAACAATACAAACAGACTATACAGCCTCTGGTAGTGAGTGGAAGCTAGTTAGCTATCAACCTAGACCAACAATACAAACAGACTATACAGCCTCTGGTAGTGAGTGGATGCTAGTTAGCTATCAACCTAGACCAACAATACAAACAGACTATACAGCCTCTGGTAGTGAGTGGATGCTAGTTAGCTATCAACCTAGACCAACAATACAAACAGACTATACAGCCTCTGGTAGTGAGTAGAAGTACAAAACAGACTTTACTAAACTAGTGAAATGTCTTATGGGTGATGAAATGTTTTCCACACATAAATGCTGTGTGTAGCCTAGTCCACACATTTCCGTACAGCCAGAAACCACAAGGCTCTTCTTGCAGGATCTATTTCCCTGTGGGAGCACTGTGAACCATCCGGGTCTGGATTTCTGACCTGGTTACAACACGGGAAGCTTTTCGGGATGTTTTGTTATTTCTGTATAACAAAAGATTTTACACCGGGGATCAATGGGATTTTTATTTTTCTCCACAATTTGTGGGTGTGGTCGAGGGGGAATTCAGTATTATTACGTTTATATTGACTGACTATATGTGCATATCTACCTCAATGACCTTGTACCCCTGCACGTGGACTCAGTACTGGTAGCCCGTGTATATAGCTAAGTTATTGTTACTCATTGTGTATTGTGTATTACTCAAGTTATTGTTACTCATTGTGTTACTCACGCTATTTTTTCTATATTTTTCTCTCTGCATTGTTGGGAAGGGTTCACTGTTGGTCTACAACTGTAGTTTAAGAAGCATGTGACAAATACAATTTGATTTGACTTTGAATGTATCACTATTTCTCAGGGTTATTCAGATAAGAGTGTTTATCAAGTTTATAGTTATCTTTTACTTTCCCCTCATTTGAACAGATACAACCAAGAAAGGAGGCAAGAAGAAGGGTGGCTCCATGCAGACTGTGTCGTCCCAGTTCAGGGTGAGCTTCTGAAATGTGTCTATTCAGTCCTTCAAAAGGAGCCTTGACGATGATCAATTATTTCTGAGAAAATGGTTTGTAACCCTCTTACAGGAGAACTTGGGCAAGCTGATGACCAACTTGAGAAGCACTCATCCTCACTTTGTTCGCTGCCTGATCCCCAACGAGTCAAAGACTCCAGGTGTATATTGAGTTAAATAGGACATCTTATCAGTACAGTATCACTACCCTTAACCATCTGAATCTTGAAGCTGTTTATGAATATTAAAAGAGACTTGGTTTGTGTTTCCAGGTCTGATGGAGAACTTCCTGGTTATCCACCAGCTCAGGTGTAATGGTGTTCTGGAGGGTATCAGGATCTGCAGAAAGGGCTTCCCCAGCAGAATCATCTATGCTGACTTCAAGCAGAGGTACATGCATATAAACACTAATGTACACACAGAATTTCTGCTCCAAGGGTTTCCCGGCATCAGAATAGGCTCAGGGATTGACATAACTTTTAAGCAACTTATCCGCACCCGGAGGACACTTCAATCTAATTCTTCTGAGTAGTCTAAATGCTTGATATGGGGATCTTTTTTAATTCTCCATTCTGACAACTTAAATCTATAATCTGCTTGTCCCCCAAAAAATGTACTTGCCCCGGACAAGTGCCCTGAGGCTTACCTTTTACGTCATTTAACCAAGCTATTGCAACTTGGCATATGTTAAAAATGTCTCCTCATTCAGGTATAAAGTACTGAATGCCAGTGTCATCCCCGAGGGCCAGTTCATGGACAACAAGAAGGCTTCTGAGAAGCTACTTGGGTCCATTGATATAAATCACGAGGATTATAAATTTGGACACACCAAGGTCAGTCAAATACAACCCAGCCATGGCTGACAACAAAACACAACTACAAAAATGTAAACCACAATGTAACTAATGGAGTATAAAGGTGGAAAAACATTGTACTGTTTTTGTTTTGTTTTTCAAAGTCAAACATTACTAATAATATAGAAGATAAACTCAATCAGTCTACTGGTGTTGTTCCCCTCTTTTGATTCAACCCTTTCTATGTGTTACCACTGTGTTTCCATTGACCATGTTAACCTGTGTCAGGTGTTCTTCAAAGCCGGTCTACTGGGTGTCCTGGAGGAGATGAGAGATGAGAAGCTAGCAGCTCTGGTCGGCATGGTCCAGGCTCTCAGCCGTGGATTCCTCATGAGGAAAGAGTTCACCAAGATGATGGAGAGGAGGTGAGGAAGAGTAGACATCTTGGCAAAGCTTTCTGTGAACCACCTGTATGTAATTCATCATGACTATATACTGTATATGATGTGAGTTGATCATAATGAGAAAGTAAGTTTGGAAAGCTGTTCAGTTTTCCTTTAAATTTGTGCCTCATGAACTTAGCATAACCTGTCAGTCCTTGCATCAAGAACGCTGTCTATGAATTTACGAAGGGGGTTGGGCAATTCCATGGAAACGGAAACTCCCGACTTTTCACTTTAAAATGTATGCCAAACAAAAAACCTTCTCAAAATTTAACAAGCCATACAAATCTAAGCGCAATGATGTCACAATGCTTTCAAGAATGTAAATACAGCAAATACAAAATGTAGAATGTGCTGGAAAAACTGTGCCTTTGCAAATTTTGTTAATAGAATTATGGTAAAATCTCCTTTCGATTGATTCTGTTAACTAACTTTGTATTTGCACAGTTCTTCCTGTGAAAGTGTTTTTGTAAAATGTGTCCTTGTGCATAGAGTTGTATGGTTTGTTCAACTTTGAAATCAATGGTTTTTGTTTAGTAAATATTTTAAAGTGAAAAAACCTTTCATTATCATGCCTGGTTACAACTGTATACAAAAAGTGGGACAGGGCTCCAAATTGTTATTCTTTGACTCCCAGAATGTAGGTTTATTAAGCATGTCACTCAACATGCCACTCTATCCTTTCTGTCGACCAGAGAGGCCATCTTCTCCATCCAGTACAACATCCGCTCATTCATGAATGTGAAAACTTGGCCATGGATGAAGTTGTACTTCAAGATCAAGCCCCTGCTGAAGAGTGCTGAGACTGAGAAGGAGCTGGCCAACATGAAGGAGAACTATGAGAAGATGAAGACAGACCTGGCCAAGGCTCTGGCCAAGAAGAAGGAGTTGGAGGAGAAGATGGTGTCCCTGTTGCAAGAGAAAAACGACCTGGCACTCCAAGTCACATCTGTGAGTGAGCAACAACCCTCAAAGGGAACATTTACAAAACACACACACTGTGAAAGAAGTATGTGGCTAACTCACACATTTTAATAGCCTATGAATATATTTAATCCATTTATATTGATGTGCTCTGATCTATAACTAAATTATGTCTAAATTTTAATATTTTAATATTTTAATAATAGGCCTCTGATTTTTTCTCCTGTTCTGAAACCAGGAATCAGAGAATCTGAACGATGCTGAGGAAAGGTGCGAGGGGCTCATCAAGAGCAAGATCCAGCTGGAGGCCAAACTCAAAGAGACAACTGAGAGGCTGGAGGATGAGGAGGAGATGAATGCTGAGTTGACTGCCAAGAAGAGGAAGCTCGAGGACGAGTGCTCTGAGCTGAAGAAGGACATTGATGACCTGGAGCTCACCCTAGCCAAAGTGGAAAAGGAGAAGCACGCCACTGAAAACAAGGTCTCGTGTTTTTACCAGGGACAGTCTAACCACCCAACAATAATCAACTGAAAACATAGCTTAACAGAAATGGAATTCAAGTCGTATTGTGGGTGCAGGAAAAATGAAAAATAGTTGATTTTCAGTTGCGGAGTACTCCCCACACTCATTGCACGTTCCCCCCTCGTTTATGAATTCCATTCAGTACACCGGCATGGTGTACACCGGTTGAATATATAAGTACAGTACTTGTTGACATTTCTAATCTGAATTAAACTAATGCAGGTAATTAACAAAATAAAACACTTGAGTGAATGAGGGATACAAAAGTATATTGAAAGCAGGTGCTTCAACGCGGTTGGTTCATGAAAGAAAATGAAACAATTAACATTCCATCATGCTTAGTGTCATGTATAAACATGCCCAGGAGTCAATTATTTTGTCTACCACGGTTAGAGGAGATCTCAGTGACTTTGAAAGAGGAGTACAGGGGTTTTAAAGGGTGTGTGTATGTGTTTGAATCTCAGTGCCCAGATCTCAACCGGATCGAACACTTCTAGGAGATTCTGGTGTGGTGCCTGAGACATTTTCCACAACCATCAACAAAACACCAAATTGGGACATTTCTTGTGGAAGAATGTTGTTACATCCCTCCAATAGAGTTATAGACACTTGTAGAATCTGTCAAAGAGCATTGAAGCTGATTTGGCAGCTCGTGTTGGTGTTTTATTTTTTGGGCAGTTACCTGAACATCAAACCACTGTAAATGTCCCCTTCATGGTGAAGACACCAAAGACAAATTTTGTTGTGGCGGTTTTCAGGTTAAAAACCTGACAGAGGAGATGGCGTCTATGGATGAGAGTGTTGCCAAGCTGACCAAGGAGAAGAAAGCCCTCCAAGAGGCCCACCAGCAGACACTGGACGACCTGCAGTCAGAGGAGGACAAAGTCAACACTCTGACCAAGGCCAAGACCAAGCTGGAACAGCAAGTGGACGACGTGAGAGGAGTTTGACATTTTGGCCATGATAGTATGTGAGATGATATTATCTTCAGTTGTTAAGATTTGAACATTGTGGTTATATCTTATAGCTTGAGGGTTCTCTGGAGCAAGAGAAGAAGCTCCGTATGGACCTTGAGAGAGCCAAGAGAAAGCTGGAGGGAGATCTGAAACTGGCCCAGGAGTCCATAATGGACCTGGAGAATGACAAGCAGCAAGCCGATGAGAAAATCAAGAAGTAAACATACAGTACTACCTGCCATATTGATCAAAACAACAGTTGTTCTTGACTAATTCTTGTAATTATAAATTACCATTTGCATGTGATTCTTGAAAGAAAACTGAATGGTATGATACTCTCTCTTTACATTATCAAACCAAAACAATGCAATCTACGTGTTCGTGTTTCTTAGAAAGGAGTTTGAGACCAGCCAGCTCCTCAGCAAGGTTGAGGATGAACAGTCTCTGGGAGCTCAGTTGCAGAAGAAGATCAAGGAACTCCAGGTACAGTACATGATCTCAGCTCCAGTACAGGAAAGCCAACACCTGAATAATTTCCTTCATTTCCTGAAAACAATTAATTTGGTAGCATACATTTTTCCTGGTGCTTCTTACTGTTGCTTCTTACCATTGTAAAGATGGTGCTTATTACCGTTGTGGTTTTGGTTCCTGCATGGGAAAGTTTCTACTGAATATATTAGCGGAACTGGCTTTGTGTGAACACATTCAATTGTTTCAACTGCATTGTAGTGTTCATTCCTCCTGCTCCTGCCCCCTGTTCTAGGCCCGTATTGAGGAGCTGGAGGAGGAAATTGAGGCTGAGCGTGCTGCCAGGGCTAAGGTTGAGAAGCAGAGGGCCGATCTCTCCAGGGAACTTGAGGAGATCAGCGAGAGGCTGGAGGAGGCCGGTGGCGCCACTGCTGCTCAGATTGAGATGAACAAAAAGCGTGAGGCTGAGTTCCAGAAGCTGCGTCGTGATCTTGAAGAGTCCACTTTGCAGCATGAGGCCACAGCCGCCGCTCTGCGCAAGAAGCAGGCCGACAGTGTGGCTGAGCTCGGGGAGCAGATCGACAACCTGCAACGCGTCAAGCAGAAGCTAGAGAAGGAGAAGAGCGAGTACAAGATGGAGATTGATGACCTCTCCAGCAACATGGAGGCCGTCGCCAAGGCTAAGGTGAGTAGTGATATTTTGATCAAGCAGCGTTGAGGACGGTCAAAATACATTACCATTCAAGAGAACTGCAGCTGACAGGAGTCCCATATATAAAGTAATGATGGAACATATTTCACTAACAGGGCAATCTGGAGAAGATGTGCCGTACTCTTGAGGACCAGCTGAGTGAGCTCAAGACTAAGAATGATGAGAATTCTCGCCAGATCAACGACATCAGTGGACAGAGGGCCAGACTCCTGACAGAAAATGGTACCATCATCAACAATGAACAACAAGCAAATGGTTTCCTTCAGTAAAACACAAGAACATGTATTGGGGGCAATATCCTGATAGTCCAGTCCACAATAGTTTCTAGTGTACTATTCACGACATAACATTGCCCTACGATACCTAAAAATACATTTTCAATCTTAGGAGGTCAGAGACCCCATTAACAAGGTATCCCTCTATCCCTGCAGGTGAGTTTGGACGCCAGCTGGAGGAGAAGGAAGCCCTGGTGTCTCAGCTGACCAGAGGAAAACAGGCCTTCATCCAACAGGTTGAGGAGCTGAAGAGGCAGATTGAGGAGGAGGTCAAGGTAAGGGACATAAATGGACACTACCGATCACAGAGTTAACAGCCATATCTTCATATAGATGGTGCCTACGCCACCCTCAGAGACTTCTACTGTCATTTGCTGTACTATCTCTCTAATATCTCTTTGTCGTTCTCTTTCACAGGCTAAAAACGCCCTGGCCCACGGTGTCCAGTCTGCCCGCCATGACTGTGACCTCCTGAGAGAGCAGTTTGAGGAGGAGCAGGAGGCCAAGGCAGAGCTGCAGCGCGGCATGTCCAAGGCCAACAGTGAGGTGGCTCAGTGGAGGACTAAGTATGAAACTGATGCCATCCAGCGCACAGAGGAGCTGGAGGAGGCCAAGTGAGTCACATGCAACAGCAACAACTCAACTATAGGGTGTGGATGGTGAGGGTCCATATGTAACATTCCTACACCTTCTGTCGTCAAACAGGAAGAAGCTGGCCCAGCGTCTGCAGGACGCTGAGGAGACCATTGAGGCGACCAACTCCAAGTGCGCCTCCCTGGAGAAGACCAAGCAGAGGCTGCAGGGAGAGGTGGAGGACCTCATGATTGACGTTGAGAGAGCCAACGCAATGGCCGCCAACCTAGACAAGAAGCAGCGGAACTTTGACAAGGTGCAAATAAATAAACCTCACGCTAGGTTCTGCTATATGATTAATTGTAGTGTAATTGTAGCATATTTCTGATTCAAAACTCTTCATCAATCCCTTCTAATGAAAATCCCATGGATTTCCATAGGTCCTGGCAGAGTGGAAGCAGAAATATGAGGAGAGCCAGGCTGAGCTGGAAGGAGCTCAGAAGGAGGCTCGCTCTATGAGCACTGAACTCTTCAAGATGAAGAACTCCTACGAGGAGGCTCTGGATCATCTGGAGACTCTGAAGAGAGAGAACAAGAACCTGCAACGTGAGCATTTGACAGCAGTTTTACTTGGCTCATGTTTGACTGGGGTATTGAAGATGGAGAAAACTGTAACCATTAACATTTTGATAACACCATTTTAGAACGGTATAAAATATCATTTTTTGAACTTGTAATCGGTATTCCTTTGAAAAACCCAAGGAAGCAGGAGCAATTAGATTTGCAAGACCATATGAACTACTGAGTAAAAAATGAATAAATCATTATGATTCAATGTCAACTTGAGTGCATTGGAGATATCCACTGAAAATCTCTACCAAGTCTAAACTGCTCTTGTGCTTGTGTGTGCAGAGGAGATCTCTGATCTGACTGAGCAGATCGGAGAGACTGGCAAGAGCATCCATGAGTTGGAGAAGGCCAAGAAGACCGTGGAGACAGAGAAGTCTGAGATCCAGACCGCTCTGGAGGAGGCGGAGGTACAAACTGCAGCTGTTTGATGGGAAAAGCAGTGTAACAATAGCCAATGCCAGCTACAGTTCAATGCTCCCTGTATTTTTGTTTATTGTAGTTATATATATTTAATTCCTTGTGTATACACATCCAAATCTATTGAACACAATTTACCCGACTGCTTCTCCTTGTCCAGGGAACACTGGAGCACGAAGAATCCAAGATTCTGCGTGTGCAGCTGGAGCTGAACCAGATCAAGGGTGAGGTGGACAGGAAGCTGGCTGAGAAGGACGAGGAGATGGAGCAGATCAAGAGGAGCAGCCAGAGGATGGTTGACTCCATGCAGAGCACCCTGGACTCTGAGGTCAGGAGCAGGAATGACGCCCTGAGGGTGAAGAAGAAGATGGAGGGAGACCTGAACGAGATGGAGATCCAGTTGAGCCACTCCAACAGGCAGGCCGCTGAGGCCCAGAAACAGCTGAGGAACGTCCAGGGACTGCTCAAGGTAAAGGGACCGGGATATCAGGCTCAAACATCTGAACATGGGGTGGGATTTGTTTGTGAATCTGTAGAAAAGAATAGAACAGAGGAATTTAATAGTGTTGACTAATATACTGTAGAAAGGTAGGGATATAGGGGAAATTCTTACCAATGAACAGTTCTATCACCAATCCTATCGCCTCTACTTCCACAAGTCCTAATGAACCTATGTCATTTTGAACCCCAGGATGCCCAATTGCACCTTGATGACGCTGTCCGTGCCTCAGAGGACATGAAGGAACAGGTAGCCATGGTGGAGCGCAGGAACGGTCTGATGGTGGCTGAAATTGAGGAGCTGAGAGTTGCTCTGGAGCAGACTGAGAGAGGCCGCAAAGTGGCTGAAACTGAGCTGGTAGATGCCAGCGAGCGCGTTGGACTGCTGCACTCCCAGGTACAGCTCTAAGCCATTTCTCAATAAACTCAACCAATCATACCTTTCCTGCCTTGTAAGTTCTCTTGAGATTCAAACAAATGGTCTTGTTTCATCTTCCAGAACACCAGCCTTCTGAACACCAAGAAGAAGCTGGAGACTGACCTGGTGCAGGTGCAGGGAGAGGTTGAGGACATTGTCCAGGAGGCTAGAAATGCAGAGGAGAAGGCCAAGAAGGCCATCACTGACGTGAGTCTTTATGATCTATTGAATTACATCCACATGATTTGTCACCAAGGGCCAATGGTAGCTGAGCTGATTTACAACAACAAAGATCTCAGAGGGACGTTATGATTGGTGCCAATTGGTGCATAAATTAAACAAACTACCATTCCAGGCGGCCATGATGGCTGAGGAGCTGAAGAAGGAGCAGGACACCAGCTCTCACCTGGAGAGGATGAAGAAGAACCTGGAGATCACAGTCAAGGACCTGCAGCACCGACTGGATGAGGCTGAGAATCTGGCCATGAAGGGAGGCAAGAAGCAGCTCCAGAAACTGGAGTCCAGGGTGAGTTAACAGCAGGGTGGATTAGGTTGAATTATGTCTTGCATAGCCATACTTCGAAATCACATCGTCATCACACCTCCTTTGGAGGTCTGGATAATTTTGTATTAGCCGAAACGCCTAGAATGGTCCGCTGGAAGCTCCATTTTTATTGGATGTTACATTTCCAGAACCCCCCCCCCCAAATGAAGGCATTACAACTCATTTGAACACTCTCTGCCCAAGCCAGTCATTTGATTGTTTCGGCGTGTTGTGAGGCGTCAATGATTTACACCAGATTTACACCCCTTTTTTTATAGCAAATTCATGCCATTTTCATCAGGCTTCCGATTTGGGAAGTCTGATTCTCAATGAGGCTAGGGTGGACTGATTGCTGGAAATGTATTTGATTATATACAGTGCATCCGGGAAAGTTTTTCAGAACCCTTTACTTCAACATGTTGTTACGTTACAGCCTTATTCCAAAAGGGATTCAATCTTTTTTTTCATCATCAATCTACACACGATACCCCATAATGACAAAGAAAAAACAGGTTTTCAGAAATGTTTGCTAATTTATTATAAATAAAAAACGTTTAAATATCACATTTACATAATTATTCAGACCCTTTACTCAGTACTTTGTTGAAGCACCTTTGGCAGCGATTACAGCATTGAGTTGTCTTGGGTATGACGCTACAATCTTGGCACATATGTATTTGGTCGAGTTTCTCCAATTCTTCTCTGCAGATCCTCTTAGGTTGGATGGGGAGCATCGCTGCACAGCTATTTTCAGGTCTCTCCAGAGATGTTCGATTGGGTTCAAGTCCGTGCTCTGGCTGGGCCACTCAAGGACATTCAGAGACTTGTCCCGAAGCCACTCCTGCATTGTCTTGGTTGTGTGCTTAGGGTTGTTGTCCTTTTGGAAATCCTGAGTGCTCTGGAGAAGGTTTTCATCAAGGATCTCTCTGTACTTTGCTCCCTTCATCTTTCCCTGACTAGTCTCCCTGCAGCTGAAAAACCTCTCCACATCATGATGCATCCACCACCATGCTTCACCGTAGGGATGGTGCCAGGTTTCCTCCAGATGTTACGCTTGGCATTCAGGCCAAAGAGTTCAATCTTGGTTTCTTCAGACCAGAGAATCTCATGGCACTGCCAACTTTGGGACCTTATATAGACAGGTGTATGACTTTCCAAATCATGTCCAATCAATTGATTTTACCACAGGTGGATTCCAATCAAGATGTAGAAACATCTCAAGGATGATCCATGGAAAGAGGATAAAACTTAGCTCAATTTCGAGTCTCATAGCAAAGGGTCTGAATACTTATGTAAATAAGGTATTTGTGTTTAGTTTTATAATACATTTGCGAACATAAAAAAAAAATGTTTTTGCTTTGTCATTATGGGGTATTGTAATGTCATTATGGGGTATTGTGATGTCATTATGGGGTATTGTGATGTCATCTTGGGGTATTGTGATGTCATTATGGGGTATTGTGATGTCAGATTGATGAGGAGAAAATAAGGCTGTAATGTAACTAAATGTGGAAAAGGGGAAAGGGTCTGAATACTTTCTGAATGCACTGTAACAATACGTAATTGCGTAATGACTTTTTCTGTCAATAACCAAACTACATAATGAAAAGCTGTTATCAATACAGACCCCCTCAATGAAAATTGTAAAAGTGCGTAGGAACAGACAACAATTTTGCCTCCTTGACTGAGTAGAAGAATATACATCTGTTTAACAAAGATTTGTTACGTCTGATTTCACCCCCTCAAACAAATGCCTACGTTCATTTATTTCACAAAGGTGCGTGAGCTTGAGACTGAGGTGGAGGCCGAGCAGAGAAGAGGTGCAGACGCAGTCAAGGGAGTCCGCAAGTATGAGCGCAGAGTCAAGGAGCTCACTTACCAGGTAAGAGAAAGCACCTTCTTCAAACACTTCCCACTGGGCACACTGGTTAAATCAACATCGTTTCCACGTCATTTCAATGAAAATACATTGAACCAATGTGAAATAGATGTTGAATTTATGCCTTTGCCCAGTGGGTAGACACAAACACAGACATGTTTGTGTATAAAACTACTGGGCTTTGATTCTTTGATCTTCTCCCACAGACTGAGGAGGACAAGAAGAACGTTGTCAGACTTCAGGACCTGGTAGATAAGCTGCAGATGAAAGTGAAGGCCTACAAGAGACAGGCTGAGGAAGCGGTGAGCACCCTTCATTAGTCAAATACTCTGAAAGCATATTTCTTCCCTAGGAGACATTACAACATTTTAGTTTACACTTTTCAAATGCCTCGCAAAGAAGGGCACTGACTGGCAAAATGAAGAAAGCTGACGCTGAGTATCCTTTTGAGCATGGTGAAGTTTTTAATAAGGCTTTCAATGTTGTATCAATATACCCAGTCACTACAAAGATACAGACATTCTTCCTAACAGAGTAGCCGGGGAGGAAGGAAACCGATCAGTCATTTTATCCTGAGGGCATTCAAAAATGATGAACAAAACAAATCAAAACGTTACCAGTTCAACTGAAAAAAAAACATACTCCATATGGTTTTGCATTTTTTTAAACCATTTTAAAACCACTTTGTAACACAAAATGTGAAGAGGGGTGAAGAGGGGACTAGTAACCGGAAGGTTGCAAGTTCAAACCCCCGAGCTGACGAGGTACAAATCTGTTGTTCTGTCCCTGAACGGGCAGTTAACCCACTGTTCCCAGGCCGTCATTAAATATAACAATTTGTTCTTAACTGACTTGTCTAGTTAAAAAGGTAAAATAAAAAATCTAAAAAATATATACAGTGCAATCCTAAATCTGTCAATAAAAATAAAATTAAAATACCTTAAAAAAAATCATATTAATTTGCTACCTGAAGCTTCAAACTTTGAATGCTGATGTTGTGCTCTCCCTCTCTGTTCCTCACACAGGAGGAACAAGCCAACGGCCACATGTCTAAGTTCCGGAAGGTTCAGCATGAACTGGAGGAGGCTGAGGAGCGTGCTGACATCGCTGAGACTCAAGTCAACAAGCTCAGAGCCAAGACCCGCGACACTGGAAAGGTACAGAGCTGCCACTAATTCTACATCTGACTCATTCTCAGATATGACCACATCAACACCACCTCTGATTCAGTCTTCACAGAAGTCAATAAATCCTCTTACACTCAATGAAACATATTTAAGATACACTATATACACAAAAGTATGTGGACACGCCTTCAAAATAGTGGATTTGGTTATTCAGCCACACCAGTTGCTGCCAGGTGTATAGAATCCGTGCACAAAGCCATGCAATCTCCATAGACAAACATTGGCAAAACTGAGGAGCTCAGTGACTTTCAACATGGCACCGTCATAGGATGCCACTTTTCCAACAAGTCATTTCTAAAATGTCTGCCCTGCTAGAGCTGCCCGGTCAACTGTAAGTGCTGTTATTGTGAAGTGGAAACGTCTAAGAGCAACAACGGCTCAGCCGCGAAGTGGTAGGCCACAAGCTCACACGTAGCGTGTAAAAAATATTCTGTCTTCGGGTTGCAACACTCACTACCAAGTTCCAAACTGCCTCTGGAAGAAATGTCAGAACAAGAACTGTTCGTCGTGAGCTTCATGAAATGGAGTGTCCACATACTTTTGAATACATAGAGTATATATTGCATGTTCATTGTTAATACTGATCCATTATTTTCTTTCTTCTCACAGGGAAAAGAAATTGCTGAATAAACAAGACCTTATATAATTTTCCTGTGTTCCATAAAATGTGATTTTCATGGTGAAAATGATTGTTGATTAAAAACATGTAGGCCTACATACCCCTTGTGACGGTGGACTTATTACTCAGCAAACAGTTTGTTCATACCATAAAAATACTGTACTTTAATTAAAGGAGCAATCTGGTATTCCAACAACAACAAAGCGGGCACCCCAACAAAGGGGTCATTTTTTTGGGGGGGGGGGTTAAACAGCTGTGGGATGAAGCTGGAGAAATGCAACCACTTTCAAATTCATAGACAGCTATGGATTCAAGGACTTACGATCCATAAATCTAAATTATTGTTGTTTGACAGTGAGAGTAATTTGCCTATTCCTATCTGCTATAGCCTACTTCAATAAATAAGTTAAATACAGAAGGCAAGAGGAATGTGGACCAGACTGAGCTGGAGAATTCCACCAAAGCAGAGCTAAATGTCCAGTTAGTAACCCATGGTTTCTCTCTCTGTCGGATGCATGGGCCTTAGACTATATTTTTCATAACGGACACTCCTTAACTATCTTGTGCCTATATTCCCTTCTCTCTCTATTCGATCGGCTATGAATATAACTTTGAGCTATAGGCTACACTTTTTAAAATCGATTTTATGAATAGCTTTCTCCCGATCAAACAATGAATTCCATCTTAAGAAATTATTTGAAAAGCCAAAACATTTATGAGGTAGCCATGAGAGAGAACAAACAATCTCAATAACCTGTAGAAAAATCGAATGACAAGTTGAATCAAGTTTAAGCTTATTAAGAAATAAATTATCCATGCGGGCTGGGAAAATCCCTCCATGCAAAGCTGAAAACCCAAATAGCCAATAATCCGTGCTCCTACTAGGCCAATCATAAAAGCTTTAAGAAAAGTTAAAGGAGTTATATGTCATATTTTTGCATTGTAATTTCAGAAATGTTCCTTAATATATCTACAGTAATAGTGGAATGATAGATTCACAATATTTGTTTCCACACAAAATTGCATTCTAATGGTGCAGTCTTCTTATTGGTCAACAAAATACTTCTTAAATTGACTGGGGTGAGCAAAGGGTAAGCATCAAACATGTAAAAACCGCTCTGCCCCAGTTCATTTGAAAACAAGAGAATTTCTGTCCCCAGTCAATTTGACAACAGATTTGCTGGCCCCAGTCAATTTGACAACAGATTTGCTGGCCCCAGTTCATTTGACAACAACAGATTTGCTGGTCCCAGTCAATTTGACAACAGATTTGCTGGCCCCAGTCAATTTGACAACAACAGATTTTCTGGCCCCAGTCAATTTGAAAACAAGAGAATTTCTGGTCCCAGTCAATTTGACAACAACAGATTTGCTGGTCCCAGTCAATTTGACAACAACAGATTTGCTGGCCCCACTCAATTTGACAACAAAAGATTTGCTGGTCCCAGTCAATTTGACAACAACAGATTTGCTGGTCCCAGTCAATTTGACAACAACAGATTTTCTGGCCCCAGTCAATTTGAAAACAAGAGAATTTCTGGTCCCAGTCAATTTGACAACAACAGATTTGCTGGTCCCAGTCAATTTGACAACAGATTTGCTGGTCCCAGTCAATTTGACAACAGATTTGCTGGTCCCAGTCAATTTGACAACAGATTTGCTGGTCCCAGTCAATCTGACAACAGATTTGCTGGTCCCAGTCAATTTGACAACAACAGATTTGCTGGTCCCAGTCAATTTGACAACAACAGATTTGCTGGTCCCAGTCAATTTGACAACAACAGATTTGCTGGTCCCAGTCAATTTGACAACAGATTTGCTGGTCCCAGTCAATTTGACAACAGATTTGCTGGTCCCAGTCAATTTGACAACAGATTTGCTGGTCCCAGTCAATTTGACAACAGATTTGCTGGTCCCAGTCAATTTGACAACAGATTTGCTGGTCCCAGTCAATTTGACAACAACAGATTTGCTGGTCCCAGTCAATTTGACAACAACAGATTTGCTGGTCCCAGTCAATTTGACAACAACAGATTTGCTGGTCCCAGTCAATTTGACAACAGATTTGCTGGTCCCAGTCAATTTGACAACAGATTTGCTGGTCCCAGTCAATTTGACAACAGATTTGCTGGTCCCAGTCAATTTGACAACAGATTTGCTGGTCCCAGTCAATTTGACAACAGATTTGCTGGTCCCAGTCAATTTGACAACAGATTTGCTGGTCCCAGTCAATTTGACAACAACAGATTTGCTGGTCCCAGTCAATTTGACAACAACAGATTTGCTGGTCCCAGTCAATTTGACAACAACAGATTTGCTGGTCCCAGTCAATTTGACAACAGATTTGCTGGTCCCAGTCAATTTGACAACAGATTTGCTGGTCCCAGTCAATTTGACAACAGATTTGCTGGTCCCAGTCAATTTGACAACAGATTTGCTGGTCCCAGTCAATTTGACAACAGATTTGCTGGCCCCAGTTCATTTGACAACAACAGATTTGCTGGTCCCAGTCAATTTGACAACAGATTTGCTGGTCCCAGTCAATTTGACAACAAGACGTGGTCTGTTGTTGAATTGTTCCATGTACTACCTTTGAAGTTAAAGTGAACCTTTAAAGTTATGAACAGTAGCTTACTTCCCAAATGTTCTAGCATAAGAAGGTGCTATCCTAAAGTGCTATTATCCATTTCTGAGGACGGTAGACTGCTTCTATCCAGCCCATGTTGTATAACCTAAAAGCCCATTTTTGCTTGATCAGAAAATGGGGTTGGAGGCTCTTATATGGATGGTGTGATGCAATTGCAGAGCCTCCGGATGTATGCAGAGGTCAAAATGTGCTCCTTGCGACTCCCAAATGTTTTAACAATGCAGAAGGGCTCTGTAAAGCTCCGCATTGACGTGATTGGTTGACGGTAGCTGGGACGACAGGTCCTGTATAAACACAAACACACTTCTTTGACAACTTCCTTCACAATAGCTCTGCGCTGCTCCGCGAAGCACAATAAGTATGAATGTCCTGACTTCTGCAGAGGCCGTATCATCATAAATGCTGCACGGGCCCAATGCAGACGTCAGATTGACCACTCAGCGGTCCTTTTATTCACTGCTGTCAGACCGTCTCTCATCACTGTCACTGATCCATCGTGTGTACGCCACACAGGCATTGGGAGAATCTCAATGGCATACTTCTCGCGTCCCTCTCACTTCGGCTTCCTTCTCAAAACCCATTGGAGGAGGTCAGAGTAGAGGGACCGCTGGCTTTCTCATCCAATGGATTTTGAGAAGGAGGCCGAAATGAGAGGGCGCGAGTAGAAGGCAATTGAGATTCTCCCAGACACACACACACACACACACACACACACACACACACACACACACACACACACACACACACACACACACACACACAACCCTGTTCCATAAAGCCCCTGCACCAGAAAGGAGTACTAGAAAATATTTGCCTGAACCTAGCCTCTGCCCAGGCTTTTAACAACATCACATTTCGTCATGATTCGTCCAGCTGTAGCATTCTAGTTCGCTGTTTTTATTTATTAATATTGGCCAATAGGGGGCGATACCATCATATCATAATGTTTAATTGGTACATAATCATGATAGGACAACGGTTGACATCGCCCTAACCCATATATGAAATAACTTTACATAAATAGGAAATTAATCTCTGAATGATATTCACTAAATAACAGAAACACTGCCAAATACAACAAAATGTAGTATTTCAATCTCATCCATGAACACACTAAGAACATTCACATAATGTTCCAGTCTAGTATAGAAAGCCCCTTCATTTCATGACGACAGGATCAGCACGACACCAGTTCAAAAGGTTTATAATAGAACCATGACAGTGATTTACAGTAAAACCAGCACAACTACATTCTGCATCTCCCTTTAAAACACGAGATAACATATTCTCCCTTTTATACAATTATACAGTCTGATACATTGACTGCAATATGTATTACAATATAGTTGTTTGAATATGGACAGCATACCCGAGATTCACTGGCGGCACCCCTCTAAAACTAGCTAGCAGTCCCTCTTGATAGCTAGATATTTTAGCTCCAGAGCTTATTAGCTTCATTGCATTCTGGTCAAATGTATTCATTTGTTACCGATAAACATCTTAAAGAATGTCATACCGTGTTCCTTATAAATTCTCAACACTCTCGGTTTGGACAAATAAAGGAATCTTTACCTGAAACGCAGTGGGAAAAGTAAGCACATGAGAATGATTCATCTACATCAAGTGACAGTTCAAAAGTCACTTGCCTTGATCGCTAGTCCAACAAAATAGTAAGAGCGCCCTCTTGTGTCCTGACTCCTTATTGTAATTCAATCTACTGTATAACACGCCTGACCGTGAAGGAATGAATATACTCAGACCAGCAAAATAAGAAAAGGTATCACCTGAATATCATTTACTTTGAGTTATACCGCAAATAACCCACTACACATATGCATAACCATGATAGCAATTGAAAGGGAACACTTTGGAGAATGTGAGAATTCTCAGAACAAAGTTCTCAGGAAACAGACCGGATTTTTGCATTTCCCATGGCCAGATTTCATCCAAACTTTTTTATGCGAGTAAAGTACATGTCGGATAAGAAAATGTCATGTAAGGCAGGATGGAAACATGTTTTTTTTTCAAATGTAGACAAAGCTAAATATGATAGACATGGTGGGATCTTTTTGTTTCAGTAAAATTAATTATGCGAGAAATGTTGGAATCACTCGATGACATGTGGTGCGATCCTTCCGCTATGAGTCGTCGGGAAAGCGTGCAGTTTATTAGGCTACAGATTATATGAATGATGATCAAAATTCACAGGCTGGTAAAAGTGCAAAGTGATGAAGCTTGATGCTCCTTTCCGATGCTTGGCTGCCATTTGACAAATACAAAGAATCTCGCTCTTTTGTCCATAATAGTCTCATAATTTAGGCCAGTGGTTCCCAACCAGGGGCAGGGGGTACTTTGGAAGACTCGTGAGACCATAGGCCTAACAGTAAAATGTACATAAGGAGGCACTTCAGGGGTCCTGGTGGTACAGTAACCGAAAAGTTCGGAGAACCACTGATGTTGGCTATACCCGCACTGTATCTGCGAGCTGCTGGCTGGAGCGCAGGTGTTCACACCAGAGTGGGCACACGCTATATAATGCTACATTTTCTGTGAGCGAACAACCAGCAGGGTTGAAAATGCAAGGGAAACCCATGTTTTAACCGCAAAAGGTATTTTTATGTGCACTACCTCATCACGCACATATTTTTTTCCCGCAACAACTCAATTTGATGTAAACATCTCTGGTGGGAAAATGCGCATGTTGTTTTTATGAATATTTTTTTGAATATTACCATGAAAATGTATTGCCAATTGGATGAAAACCTGGCTCATTTTGTTACAGATTATGCACACAATAATATCTTGCGGACAGACCATGACAGGGTTCCCCAAACAAAGGATTTAAAACACAAAAGTCAATAATTTGTTGGACATAAACGACTGAACAAACACCAGAAAATGATGTGATTTTAATTTTGGAAATATGTTCTAAAGTATTCCCCACGCATATTAGAGAAATATACAGGGCCTTCAATTTGTATTCATACCCGTTGTCACCTTGGTAAGTATATATTTTGGTGTATAGTATGTATTTGGCCGTGTCTTGTTGAAAGGTGAATTGTTCCCCTACTGTGTGTTGGAAAGAAGTCTGAACCAGGTTTTCCTCTAGGATTGTGCCTGTGCTCAGCTCTATTCCGTTTCGTTTCATCATAAAAAGAAAAAATAAACTCCCTAGTGCCCTTTTGGAGGGTGTTATAAAAATAAAACAAATTGTATAGCCTACACTCTGGGTGAAAAGGGACCATATCAGGGGATATCTTTACATGACAAGTGTTTGATATTCTAGACCAGTGTGTAGGCTATACACACCATTTCCAATACATCTTTGGAGTTTTGTGGATATGCATCTGTAACAGTATAGCTTTAGACCGTCCCCTCGCCCATACCCGGGCGCGAACCAGGGACCCTCTGCACACATCAACAACAGTCACCCACGAAGCAAATCAAAATCAAATCAAATCAAATGTATTTATATAGCCCTTCGTACATCAGCTGATATCTCAAAGTGCTGTACAGAAACCCAGTCTAAAACCCCAAACAGCAAGCAATGCAGGTGTAGAAGCACGGTGGCTAGGAAAAACTCCCTAGAAAGGCCAAAACCTAGGAAGAAACCTAGAGAGGAACCAGGCTATGTGGGGTGGCCAGTCCTCTTCTGGCTGTGCCAGGTGGAGATTATAACAGAACATGGCCAAGATGTTCAAATGTTTATAAATGACCAGCATGGTCGAATAATAATAAGGCAGAACAGTTGAAACTGGAGCAGCAGCACGGTCAGGTGGACTGGGGACAGCAAGGAGTCATCATGTCAGGTAGTCCTAGGGCTCAGGTCCTCCGAGAGAGAGAAAGAAAGAGAGAATTAGAGAGAGCATATGTGGGGTGGCCAGTCCTCTTCTGGCTGTGCCGGGTGGAGATTATAACAGAACATGGCCAAGATGTTCAAATGTTCATAAATGACCAGCATGGTCGAATAATAATAAGACAGAACAGTTGAAACTTGAGCAGCAGCACGGTCAGGTGGACTGGGGACAGCAAGGAGTCATCATGTCAGGTAGTCCTGGGGCATGGTCCTAGGGCTCAGGTCCTCCGAGAGAGAGAAAGAAAGAGAGAATTAGAGAGAGCATATGTGGGGTGGCCAGTCCTCTTCTGGCTGTGCCGGGTGGAGATTATAACAGAACATGGCCAAGATGTTCAAATGTTCATAAATGACCAGCATGGTCGAATAATAATAATCACAGGCAGAACAGTTGAAACTGGAGCAGCAGCACAGTCAGGTGGACTGGGGACAGCAAGGAGTCATCATGTCAGGTAGTCCTGAGGCATGGTCCTAGGTCTCAGGTCCTCCGAGAGAGAGAAAGAAAGAAAGAGAGAATTAGAGAGAGCATACTTAAATTCAGAGCAAGGGGAACCACTACTTCAAGGTCTCAGAGCAAGTGACGTCACCGATTGAAACGCTATTTAGCGCGCACCACCGCTAACTAGCCAGCCGTTTCACATCCGTTACACATCATATCCATACTGTCTTTTAGATATACACTACCGGTCAAAAGTTTTAGGACACCTACTAATTCAAGGGTTTTCTTTATTATTGTCCTATGTTCTACATTGTAGAGTAATAAATGAAGACATCAAAACTAATAAATAACACATATGGAATCATGTCGTAACCAAAAAAGTGTTAAACAAATCTAAATATATTTTATATTTGAGATTCTTTTATAAATAGCCAACCTTTGACCTTGATGACAGCTTTGCACACTCTTGGCATTCTTTTCACAACACAAAACTATTTTCACAACACATCCGGTGTGTTCCCTTAAGCCACTACTCTATCATATATCTACAATACAAAATTCACGTGAACGTGTGTGTAGGGTGCGTGTCTTATCGTGTGTATGTGTGCCTGTGTGTGTGTGTGTGTCTCTTCACAGATATATCTTTTTTTGATATGCTAGATAATTATTTGAGTTTTGAGGACATGTTCAATAATTTGAAGAATATTAAATTCATATCATTCTGTCAGACATCAGTTAAAGAGGCACAGGCAAACCATAAGCTCAAAGCACTGTAACTGGTAGACTAGCCTCGTTCCAACTGAGTGTGCAAAATGGTCGAACTGACAACTTGAGAAACAACGAAATTAGAATCTGTTCTGAAAATACCTAAAAAAATAAAAATAAATATTGAATCAAAAAAGAGGGGAACAACACCAGTAGACTGATTGAGTTTATCTTCTATATTATTAGTAATGTTTGACTTTGAAAAACAAAACAAAAACAGTACAATGTTTTTCCACCTTTATACTCCATTAGTTACATTGTGGTTTACATTTTTGTAGTTGTGTTTTGTTGTCAGCCATGGCTGGGTTGTATTTGACTGACCTTGGTGTGTCCAAATTTATAATCCTCGTGATTTATATCAATGGACCCAAGTAGCTTCTCAGAAGCCTTCTTGTTGTCCATGAACTGGCCCTCGGGGATGACACTGGCATTCAGTACTTTATACCTGAATGAGGAGACATTTTTAACATATGCCAAGTTGCAATAGCTTGGTTAAATGACGTAAAAGGTAAGCCTCAGGGCACTTGTCCGGGGCAAGTACATTTTTTGGGGGACAAGCAGATTATAGATTTAAGTTGTCAGAATGGAGAATTAAAAAAGATCCCAATATCAAGCATTTAGACTACTCAGAAGAATTAGATTGAAGTGTCCTCCGGGTGCGGATAAGTTGCTTAAAAGTTATGTCAATCCCTGAGCCTATTCTGATGTCGGGAAACCCTTGGAGCAGAAATTCTGTGTTTACATTAGTGTTTATATGCATGTACCTCTGCTTGAAGTCAGCATAGATGATTCTGCTGGGGAAGCCCTTTCTGCAGATCCTTATACCCTCCAGAACACCATTACACCTGAGCTGGTGGATAACCAGGAAGTTCTCCATCAGACCTGGAAACACAAACCAAGTATCTTTTAATATTCTTAAACAGGTTAAAGATTCAGATGGTTAAGGGTAGTGATACTGTACTGATAAGATGTCCTATTTAACTCAATATACACCTGGAGTCTTTGACTCGTTGGGGATCAGGCAGCGCACAAAGTGAGGATGAGTGCTCCTCAAGTTGGTCATCAGCTTGCCCAAGTTCTCCTGTAAGAGGGTTACAAACCATTTTCTCAGAAATAATTGATCATCGTCAAGGCTCCTTTTGAAGGACTGAATAGACACATTTCAGAAGCTCACCCTGAACTGGGACGACACAGTCTGCATGGAGCCACCCTTCTTCTTGCCTCCTTTCTTGGTTGTATCTGTTCAAATGAGGGGAAAGTAAAAGATAACTATAAACTTGATAAACACTCTTATCTGAATAACCCTGAGAAACAGTGATACATTCAAAGTCAAATCAAATTGTATTTGTCACATGCTTCTTAAACAACAGTTGTAGACCAACAGTGAACCCTTCCCAACAATGCAGAGAGAAAAATATAGAAAAAATAGCGTGAGTAACACAATGAGTAACAATAACTTGAGTAATACACAATACACAATGAGTAACAATAACTTAGCTACACGGGCTACCAGTACTGAGTCCATGTGCAGGGGTACAAGTTCATTGTGGTAGATATGCACATATAGTCAGTCAATATAAACGTAATAATACTGAATTCCCCCTCGACCACACCCACAAATTGTGGATATATATATATTTTTAATCCCATTGATCCCAGGTGTAAAATCTTTTGTTATACAGAAACAACAAAACATCCCGAAAAGCTTCCCGTGTTGGCTTCAGAACCACAGAGTCAAGTCATTGCTGCTGTGGGGGTTGGGTTCAGAACCACAGAGTCAAGTCATTGCTGCTGTGGGTGTTGGGTTCAGAACCACAAGGTCAAGTCAGTGCTGCTATGGGGTTGGGTTCAGAACCACAGAGTCAAGTCATTGCTGCTGTGGGGTTGGGTTCAGAACCACAGAGTCAAGTCATTGCTGCTGTGGGGTTGGGTTCAGAACCACAGAGTCAAGTCATTGCTGCTGTGGGGTTGGGTTCAGAACCACAGAGTCAAGTCATTGCTGCTGTGGGGTTGGGTTCAGAACCACAGAGTCAAGTCAGTGCTGCTGTGGGGTTGGGTTCAGAACCACAGAGTCAAGTCAGTGCTGCTGTGGGGTTAGGTTCAGAACCACAGAGTCAAGTCAGTGCTGCTGTGGGGTTGGGTTCAGAACCACAGAGTCAAGTCAGTGCTGCTGTGGGTGTTGGGTTCAGAACCACAGAGTCAAGTCAGTGCTGCTGTGGGGTTGGGTTCAGAACCACAGAGTCAAGTCATTGCTGCTGTGGGTGTTGGGTTCAGAACCACAGAGTCAAGTCAGTGCTGCTGTGGGGTTGGGTTCAGAACCACAGAGTCAAGTCAGTGCTGCTGTGGGGTTGGGTTCAGAACCACAGAGTCAAGTCAGTGCTGCTGTGGGGTTGGGTTCAGAACCACAGAGTCAAGTCAGTGCTGCTGTGGGGTTGGGTTCAGAACCACAGAGTCAAGTCAGTGCTGCTGTAGGGGGTTGGGTTCAGAACCACACAGTCAAGTCAGTGCTGCTGTGGGGGTTGGGTTCAGAACCACAGAGTCAAGTCAGTGCTGCTGTGGGTGTTGGGTTCAGAACCACAGAGTCAAGTCAGTGCTGCTGTGGGTGTTGGGTTCAGAACCACAGAGTCAAGTCAGTGCTGCTGTGGGGTTGGGTTCAGAACCACAGAGTCAAGTCAGTGCTGCTGTGGGGGTTGGGTTCAGAACCACAGAGTCAAGTCAGTGCTGCTGTGGGTGTTGGGTTCAGAACCACAGAGTCAAGTCAGTGCTGCTGTGGGGGTTGGGTTCAGAACCACAGAGTCAAGTCAGTGCTGCTGTGGGTGTTGGGTTTAGAACCACAGAGTCAAGTCAGTGCTGCTGTGGGGGTTGGGTTCAGAACCACAGAGTCAAGAGAGACAGGAGGCAGATCACCTACCTTTTCACTGTGGCCTTGTAGTTCTGCAGGGGGAGAAACTTGTAAATTAATACAAAATACTTTTCCTGAAATCAAATCAGTCACAATAATTCTTACTTATTACAGAGATAATAACATTTGTAAAGCACTTTTAATTATACAAGAATAATCTCAAAGTGCATAAAATAAAAGATCTAGGAGAAAAATAAACGTCTGAGTCTCAAGGCCTGCTTTAATAAAAGCCCCAACTGTCTGAGTCTCAAGGCCTGCTTTAAAAGCCCCAACCGTCTGAGTCTCAAGGCCTGCTTTAATAAAAGCCCCAACCGTCTGAGTCTCAAGGCCTGCTTTAAAAGCCCCAACCATCTGAGTCTCAAGGCCTGCTTTAATAAAAGCCCCAACCGTCTGAGTCTCAAGGCCTGCTTTAATAAAAGCCCCAACCGTCTGAGTCTCAAGGCCTGCTTTAATAAAAGCCCCAACTGTCTGAGTCTCAAGGCCTGCTTTAAAAGACCCAACCGTCTGAGTCTCAAGGCCTGCTTTAAAAGACCCAACCGTCTGAGTCTCAAGGCCTGCTTTAAAAGCCGTCTGAGTCTCAAGGCCTGCTTTAATAAAAGCCCCAACCGTCTGAGTCTCAAGGCCTGCTTTAATAAAAGCCCCAACCGTCTGAGTCTCAAGGCCTGCTTTAATAAAAGCCCCAACCGTCTGAGTCTCAAGGCCTGCTTTAATAAAAGCCCCAACCGTCTGAGTCTCAAGGCCTGCTTTAATAAAAGCCCCAACCGTCTGAGTCTCAAGGCCTGCTTTAATAAAAGCCCCAACCGTCTGAGTCTCAAGGCCTGCTTTAATAAAAGCCCCAACCGTCTGAGTCTCAAGGCCTGCTTTAATAAAAGCCCCAACCGTCTGAGTCTCAAGGCCTGCTTTAATAAAAGCCCCAACTGTCTGAGTCTCAAGGCCTGCTTTAAAAGACCCAACCGTCTGAGTCTCAAGGCCTGCTTTAAAAGACCCAACCGTCTGAGTCTCAAGGCCTGCTTTAAAAGCCGTCTGAGTCTCAAGGCCTGCTTTAATAAAAGCCCCAACCGTCTGAGTCTCAAGGCCTGCTTTAATAAAAGCCCCAACCGTCTGAGTCTCAAGGCCTGCTTTAATAAAAGCCCCAACCGTCTGAGTCTCAAGGCCTGCTTTAATAAAAGCCCCAACCGTCTGAGTCTCAAGGCCTGCTTTAATAAAAGCCCCAACCGTCTGAGTCTCAAGGCCTGCTTTAATAAAAGCCCCAACCGTCTGAGTCTCAAGGCCTGCTTTAATAAAAGCCCCAACCGTCTGAGTCTCAAGGCCTGCTTTAAAAGCCCCAACCGTCTGAGTCTCAAGGCCTGCTTTAATAAAAGCCCCAACTGTCTGAGTCTCAAGGCCTGCTTTAATAAAAGCCCCAACCGTCTGAGTCTCAAGGCCTGCTTTAATAAAAGCCCCAACCGTCTGAGTCTCAAGGCCTGCTTTAATAAAAGCCCCAACCGTCTGAGTCTCAAGGCCTGCGTTAAAAGCCCCAACTGTCTGAACAGCCCTGAGTTTGTCAGGAAGGGAGTTCCAACTGTGTGGTGCGTGGGAGGAGCCAGGTCCTGGGGCCATGGAGCAGTTTGACCTGAGTTGAACATAGCGTGGGTGGAGGTTCATAGGGGGAGAGTAGGTCTGACAGATAGGCAGGTTCAATTCCATTTAGGGATTCGTAGACAAGGAGAATTGTTGAACACGGTTTTAGATGAGCTATAATTTGACCCCCAAATACTGCATTTCCATAATCGATTGGGGAGAAAATGAATGAATGATAACGCTTTTCTGTGTCAGATGTGGTGAGGGAGGGTCTTAGGCGGGAGAAAAATAATCCCATGTTGAAATCAATACATTAAATTGCATGAGAACTCTTTCTGCAGTTCATTGGGGAACTCATATCATTGCAATGGTGTTTTCATTTAAAACATTTTTCATTTAACCTTTGGCTGTGAGTGTGTGTGTGTGTGTGTGTGTGTGTGTGTGTGTGTGTGTGTGTGTGTGGTGTGGTGTGTGTGTGTGTGTGTGTGTGTGTGTGTGGTGTGTGTGGTGTGGTGTGTGTGTGTGTGTGTGTGGTGTGTGTGGTGTGGTGTGTGTGTGTGTGTGTGTGTGTGTGTGTGTGTGTGTGTGTGTGTGTGTGTGTGTGTGTGTGTGTGTGTGGTGTGTGTGTGTGTGTGTGTGTGTGTGTGGTGTGGTGTGTGTGTGTGTGTGTGTGTGTGTGTGTGTGTGTGTGTGTGTGTGTGTGTGTGTGTGTGTGTGTGTGGTGTGGTGTGTGTGTGTGTGTGTGTGTGTGTGTGTGTGTGTGTGTGTGTGTGTGGTGTGTGTGCGTGCGTGTGTGTGTGTGTGTGGTGTGGTGTGTGTGTGTGTGTGTGTGTGTGTGTGTGTGTGTGTGTGTGTGTGTGTGTGTGTGTGTGTGTGTGTGTGTGTGTGTGTGTGTGTGTGTGTGTGTGTGTGTGTGTGTGTGTGTGTGTGTGTGTGTGTGTGTGTGTGTGTGTGTGTGTGTGTGTGTGTGTGCGTGTGTGTGTGTGTGTGTGTGTGTGTGTGTGTGTGTGTGTGTGTGTGTGTGTGTGTGTGTGTGTGTGTGTGTGTGTGTGTGTGTGTGTGTGTGTGTGTGTGTGTGTGTGTGTGTGTGTGTGTGTGTGTGTGTGTGTGTGTGTGTGTGTGTGTGTGTGTGTGTGTGTGTGTGCGTGCGTGAAACCACGCGTGCTCGCAAGTTCAACTTGTGTGTATGAGTTCAGAGATTGGAATGGACAGTGTCCAGGAAGGGTGGTTCTGGCCAATATGTTCTTGTTCAAGAAATGTAGGAATGTTCTGGGAATGTTCTCTAAACATTAGGGAAGAGAACATGGTTTAATCTCAGACAGACTACAGTGTAATCCTGTGGTAAGGAGTTGTGGTCATAGACTGACTGAACAGACTGGGCTTTAGGCCAGCGCATATCTAATGGAGGGGGCCATTTTAACCTACATTTCACCTCACGTTAAACCCACTTTTACCAGATCTTTCTTTAGGCATCTGTGTCATCTTCACATTACTCCAGGAGCGTATCTCCTAGCCATGGTGGGCTTTACAAACATCAAGTCACAGAGGAAGTGTTTATAAGGATGGCTTTATTATAGAAATGCCTTCATTGAAAATAACAAGTAGAAACATCTTCATACAACATGCTGCGAGTCAACAGAATCAAGAGCATCTAGTTCCAACCCACTAGTTTAGGCTGGGACCTTCATTTAACGTTCTGTCAAAGTGCACCAGTCAGTGAAGATAGTGGGAACGGGTGGTAATAAGGTTACATTACATACGTGGTCATCTAGAATGTGAATATAAACGGTCAGAAGTAGTTGGATTACATTTGGTGATAACGTTCAGTCACTTTTTTGCCGAGTTCCAGGAGAGAGTTGTACCGTAGTGTCTTGGTCTTCCATGAGTTAGGGATGCCTTGAAGCCCAATCTGTACGGATAAAAACATTGAATAAAAACGTTAGTAATATTATTTTTTTAGTTCATAAAAAATTTAAAAAAAATCTAACCATAATGAAATGTATATTTAATATGGAGACACAAGTTTTCATGACCATAAGTGACTTGAACAGCCTTAGTAGTAGTCTTTCCCAGCCAAGTCATAAACATGGCCAGGAAACTGCTGACCCTAGAACATCAGATTATACAGAAGAGATCCATTACAGGTATGTCCCCGAGTTGACCAGGTACAGCCCTGTTTGATAGTGTCCATAGTTACCTGACCAGGTACAGCCCTGTTTAATAGTGTCCATAGTTACCTGACCAGCTAAAGCCCTGTTTGATAGTGTCCATAGTTACCTGACCAGGTACAGCCCTGTTTAATAGTGTCCATAGTTACCTGACCAGCTAAAGCCCTGTTTGATAGTGTCCATAGTTACCTGACCAAGTAAAGCCCTGTTTGATAGTGTCCATAGTTACCTGACCAGGTACAGCCCTGTTTAATAGTGTCCATAGTTACCTGACCAGCTAAAGCCCTGTTTGATAGTGTCCATAGTTACCTGACCAAGTAAAGCCCTGTTTGATAGTGTCCATAGTTACCTGACCAGGTACAGCCCTGTTTAATAGTGTCCATAGTTACCTGACCAGGTACAGCCCTGTTTAATAGTGTCCATAGTTACCTGACCAGCTAAAGCCCTGTTTGATAGTGTCCATAGTTACCTGACCAAGTAAAGCCCTGTTTGATAGTGTCCATAGTTACCTGACCAGCTAAAGCCCTGTTTGATAGTGTCCATAGTTACCTGACCAGGTACAGCCCTGTTTAATAGTGTCCATAGTTACCTGACCAGGTACAGCCCTGTTTAATAGTGTCCATAGTTACCTGACCAGGTACAGCCCTGTTTAATAGTGTCTATAGTTACCTGACCAAGTAAAGCCCTGTTTGATAGTGTCCATAGTTACCCGAGTCATATCAGTAAGTCACCAGAACATCCAGAAGAGATCCACAGTTAGTTAGGTCCTAGTTAGGTCCTAGTTCGGTCCTAGTTCGGTCTAGTTAGGTCCTAGTTCGGTCCTAGTTAGGTCTAGTTAGGTCCTAGTTCGGTCCTAGTTAGGTCCTAGTTCGGTCCTAGTTAGGTCCTAGTTCGGTCCTAGTTAGGTCCTAGTTCGGTCCTAGTTAGGTCCTAGTTCGGTCCTAGTTAGGTCCTAGTTCGGTCCTAGTTCGGTCCTAGTTAGGTCCTAGTTAGGTCCTAGTTCGGTCCTAGTTAGGTCCTAGTTCGGTCCTAGTTAGGTCCTAGTTCGGTCCTAGTTAGGTCCCAGTTACATTTTTACATTGTAGTCATTTAGCAGATGCTCTTGCCCAGAGCGACGTACACGTTGGGCATTCATCTTAAAAGGGAAACTAAGCATTTTCTTCGGTAAGTAACTATTAGCAAAGTCAGTGGTAAATAATAAAAAACTAGTGTTAAGGGTCCATGGTACCTGAGCCCCTAGACAAGCACCGATGAATGAGCTCCTGCTGCAGGTGCATCCTCCGCACACCATGGTGTCCCTGATAGCTTGATCAAACTCCTTAGCCGCCAGGACCCCATGCAGCGCCGCTTGGAACGAGCCAGGCAAACCTAAGAGATCGAGACCATACAGTAGAATAGAAAACATCAGCCACTATACCCAACCCAATCACTAAGAACCCACTCAAACACAACTGACAGACTGAGATCAAGACGAGGACGGACAACCATAATTTAATTCTGTTTATATTTCATATCCCCACAAAAAAAAGTAAATGACATAGCTGACCACAGCTGTTGGGGAACACACTGGGGATCAGATCCTGGTGAGCCTTGGACAGATTCTCCCTCACCTGGTAAATGTGGCCTAAAACAGAGTAGAATTGATAAGAAATGTGTTAGATCATTACATATTTATTCTAATAGAATTACTTTTTTTCCATGGTAACTATTCATACAGGATGCATGAATAGTTAGCACTACTGCACACTTTAAGAGAAAGGACAGATTATTGGGACACAGGCCAGGGTGGGCCTCCCAGTCAGTGAGTCACATACCAACCACAGCTTTGTCCAAGTCCTGTGGCTGTTTCCTGTCCGGGTCAGTGAGCTGATCAAGCACAGAATCCAGGACCTTCTCATCAGGACCATTCAGGATGAAATGCTCTAGGATCCTGGAACAGAAAGAAGGAAAAATACATTTGGGTTTTAAATGAATAACCAGAGTTATTAGGTCTGTAATGTTGTGTTTTGCTCTGTGTATAACCAGAGTTATTAGGTCTGTAATGATGCGTTTTGCTCTGTGAATAACCAGAGTTATTAGGTCTATAATGATGTGTTTTTCTCTGTGTATAACCAGAGTTATTAGGTCTATAATGATGTGTTTTGCTCTGTGTATAACCAGAGTTATTAGGTCTGTAATGATGTGTTTTGCTCTGTGTATAACCAGAGTTATTAGGTCTATAATGATGTGTTTTGCTCTGTGTATAACCAGAGTTATTAGGTCTATAATGATGTGTTTTGCTCTGTGTATAACCAGAGTTATTAGGTCTGTAATGATGTGTTTTGCTCTGTGTATAACCAGTTATTAGGTCTATAATGTTGTGTTTTGCTCTGTGTATAACCAGAGTTATTAGGTCTGTAATGATGTGTTTTGCTCTGTGTATAACCACAGTTATTAGGTCTATAATGATGTGTTTTGCTCTGTGTATAACCAGAGTTATTAGGTCTATAATGATGTGTTTTGCTCTGTGTATAACCAGTTATTAGGTCTATAATGTTGTGTTTTGCTCTGTGTATAACCAGTTATTAGGTCTGTAATGATGTGTTTTGCTCTGTGTATAACCAGAGTTATTAGGTCTATAATGATGTGTTTTGCTCTGTGTATAACCAGAGTTATTAGGTCTGTAATGATGTGTTTTGCTCTGTGTATAACCAGAGTTATTAGGTCTGTAATGATGTGTTTTGCTCTGTGTATAACCAGAGTTATTAGGTCTGTAATGATGTGTTTTGCTCTGTGTATAACCAGAGTTATTAGGTCTGTAATGATGTGTTTTGCTCTGTGTATAACCAGAGTTATTAGGTCTGTAATGATGTGTTTTGCTCTGTGTATAACCAGAGTTATTAGGTCTATAATGATGTGTTTTGCTCTGTGTAAAACCAGAGTTATTAGGTATGTAATGTTGTGTTTTGCTCTGTGTATAACCAGAGTTATTAGGTCTATAATGATGTGTTTTGCTCTGTGTATAACCAGAGTTATTAGGTCTGTAATGATGTGTTTTGCTCTGTGTATAACCAGAGTTATTAGGTCTATAATGTTGTGTTTTGCTCTGTGTTTAACCAGAGTTATTAGGTCTGTAATGATGTGTTTTGCTCTGTGTATAACCAGTTATTAGGTCTATAATGTTGTGTTTTGCTCTGTGTATAACCAGTTATTAGGTCTGTAATGATGTGTTTTGCTCTGTCTATAACCAGTTATTAGGTCTATAATGATGTGTTTTGCTCTGTGTATAACCAGAGTTATTAGGTCTGTAATGATGTGTTTTGCTCTGTGTATAACCAGTTATTAGGTCTGTAATGTTGTGTTTTGCTCTGTGTATAACCAGAGTTATTAGGTCTGTAATGATGTGTTTTGCAATGTTGAAACGTCAGTCATCTGTTCGCATCCTGTACAATGGATTAAAGTCAGCAAATGTTTTTATCTGCCTTTTTTTTGTGGAGTGCTCCAACTCCTTTCTACCTCTACCTAGTCTGTTTGGCTGTTTGTGTGGAGTACTCCCAACTCCTTTCTACCTCTACCTAGTCTGTTTGGCTGTTTGTGTGGAGTACTCCCAACTCCTTTCTACCTCTACCTAGTCTGTTTGGCTGTTTGTGTGGAGTACTCCCAACTCCTTTCTACCTCTACCTAGTCTGTTTGTCTGTTTGTGTGGAGTACTCCCAACTCCTTTCTACCTCTACCTAGTCTGTTTGGCTGTCTGTGTGGAGTGCTCCAACTCCTTTCTACCTCTACCTAGTCTGTTTGGCTGTCTGTGTGGAGTACTCCCAACTCCTTTCTACCTCTACCTAGTCTGTTTGGCTGTTTGTGTGGAGTACTCCCAACTCCTTTCTACCTCTACCTAGTCTGTTTGGCTGTCTGTGTGGAGTACTCCCAACTCCTTTCTACCTCTACTTAGTCTGTTTGGCTGTTTGTGTGGAGTACTCCCAACTCCTTTCTACCTCTACCTAGTCTGTTTGGCTGTTTGTGTGGAGTACTCCCAACTCCTTTCTACCTCTACCTAGTCTGTTTGGCTGTTTGTGTGGAGTACTCCCAACTCCTTTCTACCTCTACTTAGTCTGTTTGGCTGTCTGTGTGGAGTACTCCCAACTCCTTTCTACCTCTACTTAGTCTGTTTGGCTGTTTGTGTGGAGTACTCCCAACTCCTTTCTACCTCTACCTAGTCTGTTTGGCTGTTTGTGTGGAGTACTCCCAACTCCTTTCTACCTCTACCTAGTCTGTTTGGCTGTTTGTGTGGAGTACTCCAACTCCTTTCTACCTAGTCTGTTTGTCTGTTTGTGTGGAGTACTCCCAACTCCTTTCTACCTCTACCTAGCCTGTTTGGCTGTTTGTGTGGAGTACTCCCAACTCCTTTCTACCTCTACTTAGTCTGTTTGGCTGTCTGTGTGGAGTACTCCCAACTCCTTTCTACCTCTACCTAGCCTGTTTGGCTGTTTGTGTGGAGTACTCCCAACTCCTTTCTACCTAGTCTGTTTGGCTGTTTGTGTGGAGTACTCCCAACTCCCAACTCCTTTCTACCTCTACCTAGTCTGTTTGTCTGTTTGTGTGGAGTACTCCCAACTCCTTTCTACCTCTACCTAGTCTGTTTGGCTGTCTGTGTGGAGTGCTCCAACTCCTTTCTACCTCTACCTAGTCTGTTTGGCTGTCTGTGTGGAGTACTCCCAACTCCTTTCTACCTCTACCTAGTCTGTTTGGCTGTTTGTGTGGAGTACTCCCAACTCCTTTCTACCTCTACCTAGTCTGTTTGGCTGTCTGTGTGGAGTACTCCCAACTCCTTTCTACCTCTACTTAGTCTGTTTGGCTGTTTGTGTGGAGTACTCCCAACTCCTTTCTACCTCTACCTAGTCTGTTTGGCTGTTTGTGTGGAGTACTCCCAACTCCTTTCTACCTCTACCTAGTCTGTTTGGCTGTTTGTGTGGAGTACTCCCAACTCCTTTCTACCTCTACTTAGTCTGTTTGGCTGTCTGTGTGGAGTACTCCCAACTCCTTTCTACCTCTACTTAGTCTGTTTGGCTGTTTGTGTGGAGTACTCCCAACTCCTTTCTACCTCTACCTAGTCTGTTTGTCTGTTTGTGTGGAGTACTCCCAACTCCTTTCTACCTCTACCTAGTCTGTTTGGCTGTTTGTGTGGAGTACTCCCAACTCCTTTCTACCTCTACCTAGTCTGTTTGGCTGTTTGTGTGGAGTACTCCAACTCCTTTCTACCTAGTCTGTTTGTCTGTTTGTGTGGAGTACTCCCAACTCCTTTCTACCTCTACCTAGCCTGTTTGGCTGTTTGTGTGGAGTACTCCCAACTCCTTTCTACCTCTACTTAGTCTGTTTGGCTGTCTGTGTGGAGTACTCCCAACTCCTTTCTACCTCTACCTAGCCTGTTTGGCTGTTTGTGTGGAGTACTCCCAACTCCTTTCTACCTAGTCTGTTTGGACGTTTGTGTGGAGTACTCCCAACTCCTTTCTACCTCTACCTAGTCTGTTTGGCTGTTTGTGTGGAGTACTCCCAACTCCTTTCTACCTCTACCTAGTCTGTTTGGCTGTTTGTGTGGTGTACTCCCAACTCCTTTCTACCTCTACCTAGTCTGTTTGGCTGTTTGTGTGGAGTACTCCAACTCCTTTCTACCTAGTCTGTTTGTCTGTTTGTGTGGAGTACTCCCAACTCCTTTCTACCTCTACCTAGTCCGTTTGGAAGTCTTTCTTGGTAAGTCCTTCACATGATGTCTGTCATTGTTGTTGAGCACCCCTCCGTTCCTTTATTTACTGAAGCGCGAAGGCCCGCCTGAACTCCGAGCTCTTGTGATCACCATGTCCTCATACCTGTACATGCCATACAGTATGTTTCCTTCATACAGGAAACTGACCTTGCTGCTGCCAGTGTCTCAGCCACACACGCGTCATTGTTCTGCGTGACTCGGACAGCCTCCTCTACCTTCTCCAACATGTCAGGCTTCCCAGCATACAACGCCACGATCGGAGCCAGCTTTGCTATGCCATCCGGCTGAAAGTCCGTCTCACATCCTAGAAGAAGACCAGAGAGACATTACGCAAGATTAGAGCTGGTAAGGCTTTATTTTTTACATCTATCACGTACGTATAGTATACACATAATGTTGTTTTTATTATTGTTTACCTGTTTCTTCCTTGCCTGCGTCCATGTTTTTCATGAAGCTCTTTATACTTCCATGTCGCCATGGTCCCTCAATGGGCAGCTGGGGTCTGGGTCCTTACACGACACACAATACAACACATTCAGCTTTTTGACAATCATTAACATGCATGGTTGGGGGACAGTTTCCCCTGACATAGAGGAAGGGGTGAGGTTAGGGTAAAGTTACATTTAAGGCTAGGGATCTGCTGGTCGTATATATCCACAGCCTAAAACAATATATATATATATATATATATATATATATATACAGTCCTGTCATGTTTGTTTTATTTTAGATGCAACTATATTTATCCACTACGTCATCCTGAATGGAGTGTATTCATTCCTTTCAGCCTTCATCATCAGGTTTCCTTACCACTCATATCCCTGTACGGGTCATTGACAGGGGTGTCGTACTCGGACCTGGGCCCAAAGAAGTTATACGTCCTCTTCCTCAGATCATTGACGTTCAGACCTGAACAAAAAACAAAACAAACAACAACGAGGTCTGAATCTATGAAGATGCTGTGTAGCTAAAGGAATAGTTTTGAGGTTAATCTTAAGAGAACAGTTAGTTAAAAAAAAAAGTTGCATACTGTGCCACACTATAATAGAACAGACTATACCTCCACATTCAGACAGTGATTCCAGCAACACGAAGGCCTGGTCCCCATAGCAGCTCTGGTTACCCGTGTCACGGCGGTAGAAAGGGTTGGCTGACTTGGGCCTGAACTCAGGTGTAGGGGCCTCATTCAGGAAGCCATCCAGTTTATCCAGGTCGTACACCCAGTGCAGGGGCTGGGCTGGGATGGGATTGACAGTCAAATTGACGTCATGTCATGAGGGGAAGCTGATGGCCAAAGTAAATATCTGTTTATTATGTGTATGTTCTTTGTTTTTTTTATCTTTAAAATGAAAATTGCTGGGCTAGAAGGGATGGTGCAGGTTCTTCAACATTATTTCACAGAGTTATTAATTAATACACACTGATGCTGAATACAATGATGCCATTTTATGTTCTAAATCTAAACTTGTGAGCACTTATCTATGTTGGCCTCTGAGAAGAGACCATGTGATGGGAGCTCTATAAACCAAATTCCAACAACATTATAGAAAATCTGTAAAAAATCAAATAAATAAAAATTACAAAAAACTGCGCCCTATTTACAGGCTGAAACTATAGCACCTAGAGTTGGTCAAGGAAAACTCCTTATTTATACAAAAAAAAAGTCCAAACTATTTATACAGTAACGCCAACAATTTGTATTAGTTATTACCTGCTGCGTCTGCTACAGCTGATCCAATGATGGCTCCTAGAGCTCTGTCAGCCAGAGACATGGCCATCTGGGGGAAAAACACACACGTCAACCTAGGATCAATCCAATCTGGCGTTATTCATGTCTATTGGACATATGACTTTGGAATCTATGCTTGTAGGATATTTACTTTAGATCTACTATAGCACTGTGACTAGAATAGTGACAGTGCTATAATAGCCTATCTACCAATAGGCTAAAGACGATTCAATGGGGCAGAAATAGATACAGGCAACAGTCTACAGACGATTCAGGGGGGCAGAACGAGATACAGGCTACAGTCGCTGGATACATTTTGGTTTGCTGAAGACGCGCTACAACACTGATTGTCATAGAATATATATATATATATATTTTAAATGTCTTACCGTGGAAAACCTCCTCAGATTGTTCTAGATACAGGGCCTATTTACACCATGCAGCTGTCTAACGTTATAAAATAATAACTTCAGCCGTTCTCTCATTGGACAGACTCAATGAGAATCTACATTTGCGTAAAAGCCGCTCCTCCTTACGCCATGCGGCTCCAGACTTCACATTAAGTGCGCGCATGGCGCATACACTTTTATTGATCTATACAAAATATTCATAGCCCAAATTATAACATCATCATGTGTCTGACTATCTAGATGATTTGTAGATTCATACATTTACGCAGCAGAACAACGACCCGGTGACGCGAAAAGGAAACCCGAATTACACCGCCATTGCTCCAGATTCCAGAGTACATTATTCAGTGATTGGTCCTTCTGTGTAAGCTAAACGATTTCATTGGTCAGATGTGTGGAGGCGGGATGGAGATATTATAGGAGGCGGGCGAGACAAAGGGTGTAGCCCCCCAAAAATGGTATATATATATATATATAAAAATAAAAAATAAACGTAGGCTGTTGCCAGAAAAGAACAAATATATCAGTTTCAAATACATTTCATTGCAAATTGAAAACCAAAACACACACACACACACACATACACATACACACACACACAGGTGAAAGTAAAGAACTCCATTCAGACAGCTTTTATTTGATTATTTCTCTCTCTCAGTCGTTTGTTGCTCTTGCAAATTATTTCATGACTCAAAACTCCTGTTTGTGCATGTTTGTGTATGTGTACAGTAAACTGAGCTTACAAAACATTATGAACACTTGATCTTTCAATTACATAGATAGACTGACCAGGTTAATACAGATGAAAGCTATGATCCCTTATTGATGTCACTTGTTATGATTCCCCAATCCAGTCTGTTCCTATGAATTTAATAAAAATATTCTGGAAATCACATGAAGCTTATTGTTTCTACGGAAAAGTATTTGCAACCCCCAGACACACGTGTTTGGTGTAAAGGATGAACAAAATTTCAGGAGAACAGACCAGACTTGAACGCAACACTTAACTAGCTGCCTTGAACGCAACTCAACAAGCACCGGGCTGCTAACCATTGCCAATCAGCCTCCACTACTGTTTGCAACACTTAACTAGTTTTTTTTTTCCACCCTTAACCTGTTGCCTTGAACATAGCTCCCAAGCAACTCGACAAGCTCCAGCTGCTACTAACTGCTAATCAGCCTCAACACCTGTTCTCACTCTCATTACTCACCACCACCACCCTACTTTACCCTGACCAAACAGTCATTTCTTCTCTCTGTTTTGTGTCGCATGCTGCGTGACAAGCCTTGAGTTAGCAAAAAGGTCTCCTCAAAGTTTAGTCTTCATGAGTCCTGTAACACCCTCGTTCCAGGCCTCACAAAGAACCGGAATGCGGTGGTCGGCCTCCAGGCCAATCAGCCTCTCCACATGCGGGGTGGCTCGGGCCCACCACCTGTAAACATCCTGGACGCCATGCCTCTGCCCCTGCCAAGGGCCTTCCAATTCTTTCTGTTCCCGCTAACTTCTCTACCTTATCGTCAGCTTTTCCTACTCTCTAACCCTCCCTCCCTGCCCTTGTCTCCTCCTCTGCCAGCAGTGCCTGCCCACCTTGTACGCCTGCTCTGGCCCCTCAGCTTCCTTCCCTCTTGCTCCTACTTCTCCCTCCGGCCTCGCTGGCCCTGTGACCATTGCCTCGGCCAGTGGCTTACCCACTTTCTCTGCTAGCGACCGCCTCTCTCTGTCGCCACCGGCGTTGCAACTCATCATCTGGTTGCCCGCTCTGGCCTCCCATCTACCAACGACCTCTCACAGCTCCACCTCCTCAGCCAGTTACGGACCCACAGCCATCCAAGCTACGACCCTGTCCCAGTTCAGTGAACAGACTGCCTCTGTTCAAGTCCTCACTACCGGCTGCAGACCAGCCCTCCTCCGGCCCACCGCTCCCTCTCTACAACCACCCCGGCTGCAGACCAGCCCTCTTCCGACCCACCGCTCCCTCTCTACAACCACCCCGGCTGCAGACCAGCCCTCCTCCGGCCCACCACTCCCTCTCTACAACCACCCCGGCTCATCCTCCACCCAATGCCCTGATCTTCAAGCCGTCTCCACTCTTCACCCTGACCCCTCCTTTTGTCTGATATTTTCTTGATGGACTGAATTGAGTTTTTTCTCCCGGCCTCATCTCTACTCCTTGCACTTCCGCTCCAACATCTGCTTGACTTTGACGAGTTAGGAGTTGTCACCACCCTCGTGGCCAAGGAGGTGAAACGGGTTTATGATTGGCCCCTTCCCCTCCCTGCCATTCCCCACCTCAAAATTGGCAAGAAGCTTAAAATTGGCAAGAATATTATCGTCTCTCCACTACCCCCCCCCCCCCCCCCCCACCCAAGTCTCCAGTGTTAACAACCTCATCCCCAGACCTGACTTCTCCTTACAGTATGCCACAATCAACCATGCCATCACTCACATTAAACTTGCTGGCCGTGGAGCCTTGCCAAGGCCGACATCATCTCCACTTTAATGGTGCTGCCCCTCCATCCTGACACCTGGCATCTTTTCGGAGTCTGCTGGGAGGAGTGGTACTACTTCTGTCTGCCTGACTATTGGATGCAATCGCAGTCCTCGAATATTCAGTACCGTAGCCTTTGGATCTTGTTGAATGTCAACAGGCTTCCTGTATGTTCTCCACCTCCTCGCCAATTTCCTCACTTTTGGTGACCCTTCTTTCTCTTCAGCCCTAGGCCTCTTCTAATTTCCACCTTCAGCCGCATTGGCATACCTCTCTCTGAGGAAAAGACAGAAGGCCCCTACACTCGCCTCAAATTCTTTGGCATCATACTGGACACTGTCTCCTTTCAGACCTCCCTGCATCTTGCCCAACTTCAGCGCATTTCCCTTCTGTCCAATTACCTGGAATCTCCCCACTGCACTAAACGTCAGTGGCTTTCCTAAGACGTCAAACCTGGCTATCAGTCCCTTCTCAGAGCTGCCCATGTACCTGATCAACGTAACTCAATCGTTGATTCTGTCTTTCTTAAATTTCAGAGATTCAGGCGCTTGTCCCCGTATGCAGAAACCCTACCAACCTTATTCCATGTTGACCTTCCTGTGAACCATCCACTCCATTGCCTCATTTCTGAATTACACCACTCCATCCTATCGGCAGTTGAACCAAGTACTCTGCCATCTTACTGGACAGTCTGAAGATGCATGTAGGGTTTCCATACCATTTATCACATCTATTTCCCGCCAATGACTTGGTCACTGTGTCTGCCTTCGTCACCTATGCCAGCTCATCCATCTCCTTGCGCTCATCCTCCTCCCCGGACGCACCTGGCCGGGATAAACGTCTTTATCAAGTTGCTTTTTGGGTCTCCATGCTCCTCCCTCTCACCCGCAAGTCTCCCTTCTCCTCAAGGGCATCCAATGAACCAAAGTCCACCACCCACCCTCCCTCGCCGCCAGCCTATCACACTCAACATCTTGTCTGCCTGCATGGAGATGCTGCAGTCTGGCTACATCTCCATCGCCGTGTCTTCCACACTAGAATCAATGTTTCTTTTGGAATTTCTGCTATGTTCAGTGTTTACATCCTCGTCTGCTATCTACAATCCTTCGATCTCCTCCCAGCGTGTCAGACGTCACCATCCTTGACAAAGAAACCCTCATCTTCCCCATCAAACACAGCAGAACCGATCAGTTTGGCAGAACCACAGTCTACCTGTTCCGGCTACCATCTACCCTTACGAACAACTCACCTACTTCCTGCAGCTCAATCTCAACATGTCTCTCCATCCGATCCAGTATTCATCACGATTCTGGTTCCATCGCCTCACTCCAGTGGCTCCATTCCCATCTGAGACCAATGCTTTACCAGTCCTTCTGACCAATTCTCCAAAGCTAACTAAAAAGGAGCATTCCCCAAGACAGGATGGCTTTCACTTCAGCAGTGATAAATTCATGAACTTCCATGACGAAAAGATGATCGTTAAAGCAAATTATTCCTCTTAAATCTGCACATTTCTCCAAAGCTCAGTTGTCCTGAGTCTGCACAACACTGCCAGGACCTAGGATCAATGGAGACACTCAAGTTTTTTCAATAGTATATCTATTAACACATTGATGAACATAGTCATGGCCTCTAAACCTTCAAGCTGTATACTGGACCCTAGTCCAACTAAACTACTGAAAGAGCTGCTTCCTGTGCTTGGCCCTCCTATGTTGAACATAATAAACGGCTCCCTATCCACCGGATATGTACCAAACTCACTGAAAAGTGACAGGAATAAAGCCAAACCATGACCCAGCAAATATAAAAACTAATCTGCCTATATCAAATCTTCCATTCCTCTCAAATGTTTGAAAAAGCTGTACATTTTACCTCTTGGTGATGTCATTCGGAAACACAATGTTACTTTCACTGCCATGCAAATGATACACGGCTGTACATTTCGATGAAACATGGTGAAGATCCAAAATTTACCGACCTAGAAGCCTGTGTTTCAGACATAAGGAAGTGGATGGCGGCAAATGTTTTACTTTTAACCTCAGACAAAACAGATGCTAGTTTTAGGCCCCAAGAAACAAATAAATCTAATGCTTTGTAGGTTAGTAGTAAAACCTTGAAATCAGCCCTAGCCTTAAGAGGAAGCCAGTGTAGAGAAGCTTGCACTGGAGTAATATGTGTTTTGGTTCTAGTTAAGATTCTAGATCTAGATCTGTTGGATCTGACAATTAATCTTGATGGTTGTACAGTCATCTCAAATAAAACTGTGAAGGACCTCTGCGTTACTCTGGACCCTGATCTCTCTTTTGACAAACATATCAAGACTGTTTCAAGGACAGCTTTTTTCCATCTACGTAACATTGCAAAAATCTGAAACTTTCTGTCCAAACATGATGCAGAAAAATGTATCCATGCTTTTGTCACTTCTAGGTTAGACTACTGCAATGCTCTACTTTCCAGCTACCCTGACAAAGCACTAAATAAACTTCAGTTAGTGATAAACACGGCTGCTAGAATCTTAACTAGAACAAAAACACGTGATCATATTACTCCAGTGCTAGCGTCTATACTGGCTTCCTGTTAAGGCTAGGGCTGATTTCAAGGTTTTACTGCTAACCTACAAAGCATTACATGGGCTATCTTTCCAAATTGGTCCTGCCGTACATGTACACACGTGCGCTATGGTCAAAAGACTCAGGCCTCCTTATTGTCCCTAAAATTTCTAAGCAAACAGCTAGAAGCAGGATTTCTCCTATAGAGCACCATTTTTATGGAATGGTCTGCCTACCCGTGTGAAAGATGCAGACTCTGTCTCGACCTTTAAATCTTTATTGAAGACTCGTCTCTTCAGTAGGTCCTATGATTGAGTGTAGTTTATCCCAGGGGTGTGAAGGTGAACGGAAAGGCACTGGACCGATGAACCGCCCTTGCTGTCTCTGCCTGGCCCGGTTCCCCTCTCTCCACTGGAATTCTCTGCCTCTAACCCTATTACAGGGGCTGAGTCACTAGCTTACTGGTGCTCTTCCATGCCATCCCTAGGAGGAGTGCGTCACTTGAGTGGGTTGAGTCACTGACGTGATCTTCCAGTCCGCATTGGCGCCCCTGTCGGGTTCGTGCCGTGGGGAGATCTTTGTGGGCTATACTCGGCCTTGTCTCAGGATAGTAAGTTGGTGGTTCGAAGATATCCCTCTAGTGGTGTGGGGTCTGTGCTTTGGCAAAGTGGGTGGGGTTATATCCTGCCTGGTTGGCCCTGTCCGGGGGCATCACCAGACGGGGCCAGTGTCTCTCAACCCCTCCGGTCTCAGCCTCCAGTATTTATGCTGCAATAGTTTGTGTCGGGGGGCTAGGGTCAGTCTATTATCTGGAGTATTTCTCCTTTCTTATCCGGTGTCCTGTGTGAATTTTAAGTATGCTCCCTCTAATTCTCTCTCTCTCTCTTCTCTCGGAGGACCTGAGCTCTAGGACCATGCCTCAGGACTACCTGGCCTGATGACTCCTTGCTGTCCCTAGTCCACCTGGTCGTGCTGCTGCTCCAGTTTCAACTGTTCTGCCTGCAGCTATGGAACCCTGTCCTGTTCACTGAACGTGCTTCCTTGTCCGAGACCTGCTGTTTTTGACTCTCTCTCTCTCTACCGCACCTGCTGTCTAACTCTGAATGATCGGCTATGAAAAGCCAACTGACATTTACTCCTGAGGTGCTGACCTCTTACACCCTCTACAACCACTGTGATTATTATTTGACCCTGCTTGTCATCTATGAATGTTTATAACAGTACATGGCCATGATGTTCAATACCACCCGGCACAGCCAGAAGAGGACTGGCCCCCCCTCAGAGCCTGTTTCCTCTCTAGGTTTCTTCCTAGTTTCCTGCCTTTCTAGGGAGTTTTTCCTAGCCACCGTGCTTCTACATCTGCATTGCTTGCTGTTTGGGGTTTTAGGCTGGGTTTCTGTATAGCACGATGTGACATTGGCTGATATAAAAAGGGCTTTATAAATACATTTAATTGATTGACTCCTTCCGCATCTGCACCGCCTCCTTGGCATCCTGGACTTGACCATACAACTCCTCGGCCGCCGGTCCTCTCAAGCTTATCATTCCTACATCCAATCTGACATCAACAGCCTACAACATGCTCATCTCTCAAACTGCATTAACTCAGGCACAGTCTTCCAGCCTCTGCCTCATTTCACGGACACCAATCCACCTCACGCACCGTTATCCTACCCAACCAGCCCCCCCCAAAAAAGGATTGGCTCCCCAGCTGAGTCAATCGGTTCTGAAGGTTTTCTTCCTTCGGTTTTCCTTTTTCTTTTCTTGCGACCGTCGCTTCTGCTCGTTCGCTCTGGGGTCTAAGGTTGGTTCAATCCTTGGGCATTTAGTCCATATGGATGTACTACCTCAACTATACTGTCAACCATTCAGCATCTGCAGTCCAGAACAGCTTACTTCCATTCCAGGTTCGGACTAACTTGACGCTATCTTTTATGGGGGATCACATTCACCACAGCAGCCTTACTACCACGGCCTGGCAGTGATGTCTACCTGAGACTCCAAGTCAAACCCTACAGGGTCAACCCCTCTGGATCTGTAGTGAGGTGCAGGTAGTTATAGGTAGTTATAACTATAGTTTCCAGGTAGTTATAGGTAGTTATAACTATAGTTTCCAGGTAGTTATAGGTAGTTATAACTATAGTTTCCAGGTAGTTATAGGTAGTTATAACTATAGTTTCCAGGTAGTTATAACTATAGTTTCCAGGTAGTTATAGGTAGTTATAACTATAGTTTCAAGGTAGTTATAGGTAGTTATAACTATAGTTTCAAGGTAGTTATAGGTAGTTATAACTATAGTTTCCAGGTAGTTATAGGTAGTTATAACTATAGTTTCCAGGTAGTTATAACTATTTATCTGTAATGCGATGCTACTGGCGGCAGAGAAGTCAGGTGCAGGAGAGCGGAAACTGATTTACAACGGTGTCGTTTAATATCCATAAACCACCGTCAACAGAATAATACAATAAATGGGTCAAACAAAACCTGACTTCGACCGCCAAACGCCGCCCGAAAAAGGAGAGGGACCATCTTCGGCGGAAGTCGTGACAGGATCCTTCATCTGCAGCCCTTGGCTTCATCCGTCCATTCTCATTTCCCCACTGAATCCTCATTCACACATCCATTACATTTCCTCAATAAATACTCTAAAAGTGTCTGGTCCTTAAACTCCAATGTTATGGATTCACAACAATTCAGGAGAACAGACCACACTTAACTAGTTGCCTTGAACGCAACTCAACAAGCACCGGGCTGCTAACCATTGCCAATCAGCCTCCACTACTGTTTGCAACACTTAACTAGTTACATTGAATGTAACTCCTCAAACAGGCTCCAGCTGCTACTAACTGCTAATCAGCCTCAACACTTGTTCTCACTCTCATTAATCACTACCACCTCCCTACTTAACTCTGACCAAACAGTCATTCCTTCTCTCTGTTTTGCATCACATCCCTCCTCCCCCGTTTTTCTCTTTTTTTCATCTTTTTTTTATTACTTAGGCTGCTGTGGTGAAGGAAATCCCCCACAGAAGATTATTGATAAAACTTAACTACCATATACATCCCCATCAGGCCATCTGAGACTCCAAGCTAAAACCTAGAGAGTCAACGTCTCCGGATCCTTCATCTGAAGCCCTTGGCTTCATCCGACCCGTTCTCATTCTCCCAGTGAATCCTCATTCGCACACCCATTCCATCTCCTCAATAAATACTCTAAACCCATTTCATGGCTGGTCCTTAAATGTGTGAATTTTCTTTATAGCAGGCCTATTCCAGTATTGTCTCAGACTGTAGTTTCATGAAACAAAAATATATTTCTGGTTCCTTTCACCAAATCCCTTACTTTAAAGTGAACAGTCACCATGTAAAGCCATTTACAGTGTAATCCAGAAGGAATGCCTGCTTTAAAACAAGGTTGTGCCTTCTTTCTCAATGTTTCACTGCTTTACTTTTTAAATTTTTATATAGCAATGAAGTGTTTCTAGAAATACAGTTGTCACAATCTGTATGTATGCCTTAATGATATTGTACAGTGAATGACATCACTCTAATGGATCCAATAAACTTTCACATTGATTGTCATAGTAATTCGGGGATTATGTATCATATAGTGAGTGTATTATGGTGTGGTAATCCATTAAATTCCACTCGCTAAATGCATTTCAGTGAACTTCCCACAATAATATTTGGCCATTTGTCAATTGCCATTTTTTTTTTAATGAATGAATGACATGTCCAAATATGTCACTTCTTTAGAGAAGCATTTAGTATTTGTCATACGAATTCAACAAAAAAAAACAAAAAATGTAGACGGAAGAGGAAGTGAAATAGAGCTTGACGTTTCGGAGCTCGAATTCATGTGCAAAAGTATCACGCTCCATAAACACACTGCAACCAATTCAGTATCGCGCACCTCGCGAGTGGAGCAGAAAGTAGCATCACTTTCTTCATCGTCACAAGGAACAGAACCAGAGTGACAGTTTTCAAACGTCTAGTTCTTCGTTTACAATGTCGTTTCAAACACTTATTGAATAGACATAACTATTTTTAGTTATTCTTCTACTTTGTTTCGACTCTCGAAAGCGGAGATGAAGTACTGGCGGCAGTGCGCGTTGTGGCTGATAAACTGCAAGGTGCTTCCTCCGACCCATCGGGTAACCGGGGACAGTGCCCAGGTATTTGACTTGGCTCAGACGCTCCGGGACGGGGTGCTGCTCTGTCAGCTGCTCAACAACTTGAAACCCCACACCATCAACCTGAAGGAGATTAACCTTAGACCACAGATGTCTCAGGTAAAGACAACTTGGTGTGTAGCCTAGTAGGCTAGCTACAGGGAAAAGTCTTAAAAGTGTGATACATTCAATGGCTACCAAACCATTTATTTTTATTCAAGAAATCTTTGGTGCAGCAACATTTTTTTTGGTAAATGATGAAATACATTAATTTATTTCATGATTGATTTGAAATTGATAGTCCTTGATGTCATACACACATTTTAAATAATTGTCATTAGTTTAAACTATTTTATGCGATTTCGGGTTTGGCTAGTTTATTCATCATCACAGATAAATACCAACTGCCACTATAATGATATTAAACATATAGGCCTATTTCATCCCCAACTTGTGAAACTGGTGCCTGAGTCAGTGAGAGGTAAACCATCTCATGTATTTCTGTTTCTTCTTGGCCCTGTGTCAAACAATATTATTATGTTGGTTTGCTAATTGCTATTCTAAAATCCTCAGCGCTCTTCTTAGTAATGACAGTCAGTATACTCAACTTTCTTATGGACATGTTTGTTACATAATTAAGTGGTCTATACTACCCAGCTACAACTAATACTTCAAATACACACATGTATTTCCTAGCTGTTCATGAATAATGTTGACTCTATTGGCCTACAGTCTATAAACCTTGTTGGTTTTCAACCTCGGGTTCCTCTTAACTACTTCAACTCATCATGTTGAGGAAGTTTGTAAAAAGCTTCAGCCCCATGGGGACACAGGAATGCTGTCCAGAGTGTGCATCCCAAATGGCACCCTATTACCATAGGGTAATACCATCAAAAGTAGTGCACAGGACATAGGGTAGATCGCTGCTCTCTACCCAGAATCATCCATCCTCTCCACCACAACACTCATTCCAGGGGACAGATAACATCCCAGCTTTGATCCACCCTTTAGTTACAGACACACACACACACACACACACACACACACACACACACACACACACACACACACACACACACACACACACACACACAGATGTGTGTCGGCTGCATGATTTATAATACATCTGTCAGTAGCCTTTTACTAGTTGTAGACTTTTATTGAAATGACCACTAGGCCTTGTAGTTTTTTTGCCAGATTTTCTTAAAATCAAAATGGCAGATTTACAGTGAGTGTACAAAACTTTAAAGACACCTGCTCTTTCCATGACACAGACTGACCAGGTGAATCCAGGTGAAAGCTATGATCCCTTATTGATGTCACTTGTTAAATCCACTTCAATCAGTGTAGATGAAGGGGAGGAGACGGGGTTAAAGAAGGATTTTTAAACCTTGAGACATTTAACACATGGATTGTGTATGTGTGCCATTCAGAGGGCAAATGGACAAGATAAAATATTGAAGTGCCTTTGAACAATGTGTGGTAGTAGGTGCCAGGCACACTGGTTTGAGTGTGTTAAGAACCGCAACACTGCTGAGTTCTTCACACGCAACAGTTTCCTGTGTGTATCTAGAACGGTCCACCACCCAAAGGACATCCAGCCAACTGGACACGACTGATGAGAATCATCGGAGTCAACATGGGGCCAGCATCCTTGTGGAATTGTTTTTGACACCTTGTAAAGTCCATGCCCCCGACAAATTGAGTCTGTTCTGAGGGCAAAACGGCGATGCAACTCAATATACTAGGAAGGTGTTCTTAATGTTTTGGTGTACTCTGTGTAGAACTTATTGAACAACTTTATTGTTCCCGAAACAGTGAACGCACACAACATGTTATATGTGGTGCCATTGCCATGTGCTAAAACCATATTATAACCTTCTGTGAATCTGGTCCTGCTTGTGGCCTTGGTCATAGAGAACGCTGTTTTAAAAGGTGTATGTTTAGCTGTGAATCTGGTCCTGCCTGTGGCCTTGGTCATAGAGAAAGCTGTTTTAAAGGTGTATGTTTAGCTGTGAATCTGGCCCTGCTTGTGGCCTTGGTCATAGAGAAAGCTGTTTTAAAAGTGTATGTTTAGCTGTGAATCTGGCCCTGCCTGTGGCCTTGGTCATAGAGAAAGCTGTTTTAAAAGGTGTATGTTTAGCTGTGAATCTGGTCCTGCTTGTGGCCTTGGTCATAGAGAAAGCTGTTTTAAAGGTGTATGTTTAGCTGTGAATCTGGTCCTGCCTGTGGCCTTGGTCATAGAGAAAGCTGTTTTAAAAGTGTATGTTTAGCTGTGAATCTGGCCCTGCTTGTGGCCTTGGTCATAGAGAAAGCTGTTTTAAAAGGTGTATGTTTAGCTGTGAATCTGGCCCTGCTTGTGGCCTTGGTCATAGAGAAACCTTGCTCTTCTCAAACAAAAGCAATGGTATTTGTTCTCTGTAATAGCTATTTTAAATCGGAAAAACGTAGTTTGATTACCAAGATCCTAATCTTTTGGAAGGATGTAAGACACTTGCATTTTCAAGAATGTTTAATGCTACGACGTTGTATTTTTAGTTAGTCACTCTGAAATTTCCCCTGGTGTTGATCCCTGTACGGGGATCGCAGCCATAAGAGGTTTTAAAGGTGTGTGTTTAGCTCAAGAGTGTCACTGCATTGAGCAACCGACAATTTCTGCAGAAACACCCACAGTCAGAACACCCACTATAGATTAGGATGTGTTTTAATCTTTCCGTTTCTGTAATATGTCACAACGTCATTGTCAACGTTTACATCTTTCCCCGAATGGACAATCAATTCATTTATTATCAGTGTTGTCTTTATCTCACAACATGGCTGTTTCATTGATCTGCATGGATTCGTAAGCTTTTCCCATTGTGTGTTTATCCATTCTGCACTATAGAATAGAATAGAGCTCCGGTCCAGGCATATCTTACTGGACAATGCAGAAAGCTGTAGCCTACAGCAGTAGGTCATCTGATGCAGTAGGTCATCTGTGTAGTAAGTCCAGATAGGAAATGGCTTTGTCATTGTGCGCTACCACTGTTCTAGCCATACGATGTGGGTGGTTTAATACAAGCAGAAGTCTATCATAATGGATTGAAGGGAGGGAGGGATGGAGAGAGATAGAGGGGGAGGGAGGGATTGATGGAGAGAGGGAGGAATGGGGAGAGAGAGATGGATAAGCGGGCAGTGTACTGTGATTAAGTAGTTATAGCCTACTGAACTGCTATTTTTAGCCAAGTACTGCATCTAGGGGTAGGTAGTGTAAAATCTGCATTTTGTGGAGCAGGCAGTGGAATGTGTATGTGTGGGTGACGATATGCATTATCAACGTTGGTGCCAACTTATATTGTACCATTTTGATATATTTCACATTTAAATGTGGAATACTCACAGTAGTTGAACATGTCTTTGATCTCTGACAGAGCTGATTCTTCAACCAAAAACAGTGTATTCATACAGAGAGCGAGAGAATCAGAGACCGAGAAAAATAAATGGATGACTTGAAAGAGAAGAAGAAAGAAGAGAGAGGGAGAAAGTGGATTACTTTGCGCTGTGACGTTCAGATTGATCCCGTGGAGTAAAACCGAGACTTTTAGGCAGACACACTTTAAAACAGTGCAATATAATTAAAAATATAGCGTATCTACAGTACCTAAATTGATTAGGCCTACATATCGATTCCCCCCCAGTGTTGTTACATGGCAGAGTCTTGGCGTATTCTACATCTGAGGATGTGTCGCTAGTCTCCTCCTGGGTCTCCTTATCATAACAGTTGATCACAGTGATTTATCCTCTAACCCCAGGGACCCTCTCTCTCTCTCTCTCTCTCTCTCTCTCTAGCTCTAGTTCTCTGTCGGTGGAAGGAAGTGGAAGAGCGCTGCCCAACAGTCAAAGTCACAGCTATTTAACTCACAAAGGGCTTTATTAACTAAATGTCTAGTTGTACTGTGTTACCAGCTCTGAGCAGATATGGGCATGTTGAGAATGAATGTTGTGTAGTATTCCTGTTCCAACTTCCTGCCACACTGTAATAAGACTGGATTTCCTGACCCCCAACTGAGCGTGATAATTGGTCAAAATGTATAAAGCCCAACCAAATAACCCCCTGTAGCCCCACATTTCTTATCCGGCCAATCACATTGCCATGATTGAATACATGTATATATATATATATTAAATCCCATTACAGTATATCATTTTGTTTTTACACATAAAAATAAATAAATGGAAAGCTGAAAGTTAAAAAGTCATAAAAGCCATAAAATCAGTGTTGATGTTGTCCTGGACTGGCCCTCAGACTAGTGTTCACAAGTGTGATGTGTCCTGATTTATCCTAATGGAATAGATTTGATGGAAAACTCCACTTTGCTTAAGGTTTAACCTTCTCCTCCTCCAGCAATCAAAGATTGATGGTTAATGTCATCATCTTTCAGTTATTAATGTTCAAGAAAGAGTATGTAGGAACTTAGAAGTCCCTCAAATGCTTTGAAGTACAGTGTGTGTTCTTTGAGTCTGTTTGATAAATTTTTCAGAAATATGAACAGAGATAAATGTTAGAGTTCACCAGGAGGTTATTACTGTCTTATGTGTTATAAATGTCTTAACATCTAATGTATGTCTTATGAATGTGTTATGAATGTCTTATTGTGCAAACCGGTCTCATTAGAATATGTGTAAATACTGACGTTTAACAGTTATTTGTCACCTGTGCTGACGTATTAGTTACAGAACACTAACCAACATGTCTTAGTGTTCTATTTTTAACTATTTTTGTTCTTCTGTTCCCAGTTCCTCTGCTTGAAGAATATCCGGACCTTCCTGACATCCTGCTGTGAGGTGTTTGGGATGAAGAAGACTGATCTGTTCGAGGCCTTCGATCTGTTTGATGTCCGGGACTTTGGAAAGGTAACAAAGACGTACCGATGCCAACTCTGTTTGTTCTTACCTTAACAAAAAAGTCGTACAGGAAGTCCTGCAGAATATATCACAGGATTATCGTGGCCACTTTCCTGTAGGACAATTACTACAGGAATCCTGCAGAATCATGTAGGAATCTTGCAGGTAGACCTCAAATAAATCTTGCAGGATTGTTTCCTGAATGACTAGCTGCAGGAAATGTCCGACACCAAAATGGCCCCCAAATCCTGTGGGATATCCTGCGGGTAAGAATCCTCCAGGTAATTCCACAAGATTTCCAGGGCGGCCATTTTCCTGTAGGAACACCTGCTGGATTCCTTCCTCATCTTTCAGAGAATTTCATGTAGGACAATTCACATTCTTTCAAAAGAATGGACAAATTGCACAAGATATAAGGTTGCATGGCAATGTTATTATCCAATGAAGCAACAGCTGATGTGTTGGATTGTCCATTTCACCAGCACTGCATAAAATATAATTGTATGTAGATTTTGAATAAATATGGTAAAAGCATATTTCGTGACAAGAGTGAGAATAACGATGACATCACGTGAATAGCGTATGTGTATTGGTGTGTATCGGTGTGTATCGGTGTGTATCGGTGTGTATCGGTGTGTACTGGTGTGTACTGGTGTGTACTGGTGTGTACTGGTGTGTATCAGTGTGTACTGGTGTGTATTGGTGTGTAGTGAAACGGATGTCTGCAATGGTAAACATGGTGAGAGTTGGTTTTAATATGGCTGGTACAACAACAACATCTGACAGTGAAGCATGTGTGTTAGGCTCCGTTTTAAAGGGAGAAATGTGAAGTTGAAACTGTGTGTGGTGTTTCCTTCGCCTGCATGGCTATCCAGTAGCGCCTTCTGTGATAGTCAGTCTCACTTTAACAGGCTCTGTCTTAACTGAGGAGGACAGGAGACAGATGACAGGGGCAGAGTTATCACTACAGAACATCAGAATATCACTACAGAACATCAGAATATCACTACAGAACATCAGAATATCACTACAGAACATCTGAATATCACTACAGAACATCAGAATATCACTACAGAACATCAGAATATCACTACAGAACATCAGAATATCACTACAGAACATCAGAATATCACTACAGAACATCAGAATATCACTACAGAACATCTGAATATCACTACAGAACATCAGAATATCACTACAGAACATCAGAATATCACTACAGAACATCAGAATATCACTACAGAACATCTGAATATCACTGCAGAACATCTGAATATCACTACAGAACATCAGAATATCACTACAGAACATCAGAATATCACTACAGAACATCAGAATATCACTACAGAACATCAGAATATCACTACAGAACATCAGAATATCACTACAGAACATCAGAATATCACTACAGAACATCAGAATATCACTGCAGAACATCAGAATATCACTACAGAACATCAGAATATCACTACAGGACATCAGAATATCTCTACAGAACATCAGAATATCACTACAGAACATCAGAATATCACTACAGAACATCAGAATATCACTACAGAACATCTGTGTTACATGAAAAACAGAGACAAAATAGTGCACATTTGTATTTTTTATTTGACCTTTATTTAACGAGGCAAGTCAGTTAAGAACAAATTCTTATTTTCAGTGACGGCCTAGGAACAGTGGGTTAACTGCCTGTTCAGGGGCAGAACGACAGATTTGTACCTTGTCAACCTTCCGGTTACTAGTCCAACGCTCTAACCACTAGGCTACCCTGCCGCCCCATGATATACTGTAGTAGTGAAAGACAAGCTACTCACCTTTAACTGGTAGACCACTGGACTAATGGAACTTTAACTAGTGGACTAATGGAGCTTTAACTAGTAGGCTACTGGACTAAGGGAGCTTTAACTAGTAGACCACTGGACCAAGGGAGCTTTAACTAGTAGGCTACTGGATTAATGGAGCTTTAACTAGTAGACCACTGGACTAAGGGAGCTTTAACTAGTAGGCTACTGGACTAAGGGAGCTTTAACTAGTAGACCACTGGACTAATGGAGCTGCAAATTAGACAAGGAATCAGAAACAGATGAATTAGTAAATGTATTGTTTTTTCATGCACTTCCCAACTCTAATGTGGTGTGGTGGCCTTCTGCTAAACGGTTAGAAAGACAAGTTAAAGGATTCTAGTGAAATACTAGGTGTGTGTTTTCTGTGCTTCCTGTAGTCTAAGCTGTAAGGGAGAAGAAGAGAATTCACATGGTGGAGGTGGGGAAACTGTCCAAGCAAGCTAAGAGTAAAACAGAGAGAAAGTCATGTTAAAATTAGAGTACAGCGAGTATGGAAGTAAACTGTCATTATTCAAGTATGATTCCAAACCCAACAACACGAAACGGCAAATATGTACTAGGTTTGCGGGAAGTTCTATAAGTTCTATAAGTTCTATAAGTTCTAGAAGTTCTAGAAGTTCTAGAAGCTTCCTTGGGAGGTCTGGAAAACAAAGCACACATTTTCATTCTCTTTGCCGGGAAGGCTATCCCATGACACCTTGCAACACAGCGAAAATCCCCCCCCCCCCCCCCAAAAAAAAATCTGAATTAATGGTGGACTGAAGTCCCTGCTTGGGAGAAAATGTTCCAGAGGAATAACTTTGTAAAATGTAAGTATTATGTTTATTTATTCACAAAATTATGTTAAAATGTTCAACAAATTACTTTCATATGAATTTTGAATTCAGGCAATCTCATCCTGGTTATCAGCTGTTTTAGGGATGACAAACTAAACAAACTAATCGTAAAATCAGCGGTGTCAATTGTGAAAACCCAGACAGTTTTAAAAAAATCCTGAATTAGTGAACGAGCTAGCCAGCTAATGACAAATGTAAGAAATCGTTTTTTTCACATTTGTTTTCAAGGACACACGTTTCCACACGGTTCCACACATGTCTCCACACGGTTCCACACATGTCTCCACACGGTTCCACACATGTCTCCACACGGTTCTGGGTTTAGAGACTTTGTCATCTGGGGGCTCCAGGTTTCGTCTGTCTAAGGAAAAGGCATTAATAATAATACAATGATGTATTAATTTAATATATATATTTCTGTTTGATATGCATACGTATAAACTCAGCCAAAAAAAGAAACGTCCTCTCACTGTCAACTGTGCGTTTATTTTCAGCAAACTTGACGTGTAAATATTTGTATGAACATAACAAGATTCAACAACCGAGACTTAAACTGAACAAGTTCCATGATCATGTGATTTGGTTACTGTCATCAAGTGCAAGCCACGAAGACATAAAATCTCATCTATCACCATCCATTTCAAAACATTTAAAAATGATAAGCCTAACTTGTGACAACAGTATTACAGACACCTCGCAAGTGGGATATCAAACCTCATGTAACTCTCCATGACAACAGTACTGAAGACACCTAGCAAGTGGGATATCAAACCTCATGTAACTCTCCATGACAACAGTACTACAGACACCTCGCAAGTGGGATATCAAACCTCATGTAACTCTCCATGACAACAGTACTACAGACACCTAGCAAGTGGGATATCAAACCTCATGTAAACTCTCCGTGACAACAGTACTGAAGACACCTAGCAAGTGGGATATCAAACCTCATGTAACTCTCCATGATAACAGTACTACAGACACCTCGCAAGTGGGATATCAAACCTCATGTAACTCTCCATGACAACAGTACTACAGACACCTCGCAAGTGGGATATCAAACCTCATGTAACTCTCCATGACAACAGTACTACAGACACCTAGCAAGTGGGATATCAAACCTCATGTAACTCTCCATGACAACAGTACTGAAGACACCTCGCAAGTGGGATATCAAACCTCATGTAACTCTCCATGACAACAGTACTGAAGACACCTAGCAAGTGGGATATCAAACCTCATGTAAACTCTCCGTGACAACAGTACTGAAGACACCTAGCAAGTGGGATATCAAACCTCATGTAACTCTCCATGACAACAGTACTACAGACACCTCGCAAGTGGGATATCAAACCTCATGTAACTCTCCATGACAACAGTACTACAGACACCTCGCAAGTGGGATATCAAACCTCATGTAACTCTCCATGACAACAGTACTACAGACACCTAGCAAGTGGGATATCAAACCTCATGTAACTCTCCATGACAACAGTACTGAAGACACCTCGCAAGTGGGATATCAAACCTCATGTAACTCTCCATGACAACAGTACTGAAGACACCTAGCAAGTGGGATATCAAACCTCATGTAACTCTCCATGACAACAAGTACTACAGACACCTAGCAAGTGGGATATCAAACCTCATGTAAACTCTCCGTGACAACAGTACTGAAGACACCTAGCAAGTGGGATATCAAACCTCATGTAAACTCTCCATGACAACAGTACTAAAGACACCTCGCAAGTGGGATATCAAACCTCATGTAACTCTCCATGACAACAAGTACTACAGACACCTAGCAAGTGGGATATCAAACCTCATGTAACTCTCCATGACAACAGTACTACAGACACCTAGCAAGTGGGATATCAAACCTCATGTAACTCTCCATGACAACAGTACTGAAGACACCTAGCAAGTGGGATATCAAACCTCATGTAACTCTCCATGACAACAGTACTGAAGACACCTAGCAAGTGGGATATCAAACCTCATGTAAACTCTCCATGACAACAGTACTAAAGACACCTCGCAAGTGGGATATCAAACCTCATGTAAACTCTCCATGACAACAGTACTAAAGACACCTCGCAAGTGGGATATCAAACCTCATGTAAATCTCCATGACAACAGTACTACAGACACCTAGCAAGTGGGATATCAAACCTCATGTAAACTCTCCATGACAACAGTACTAAAGACACCTCGCAAGTGGGATATCAAACCTCATGTAAACTCTCCATGACAACAGTACTGAAGACACCTAGCAAGTGGGATATCAAACCTCATGTAACTCTCCATGACAACAGTACTAAAGACACCTAGCAAGTGGGATATCAAACCTCATGTAAACTCTCCATGACAACAGTACTGAAGACACCTAACAAGTGGGATATCAAACCTCATGTAACTCTCCATGACAACAGTACTGAAGACACCTAGCAAGTGGGATATCAAACCTCATGTAACTCTCCATGACAACAGTACTGAAGACACCTAGCAAGTGGGATATCAAACCTCATGTAAATCTCCATGACAACAGTACTGAAGACACCTAACAAGTGGGATATCAAACCTCATGTAAATCTCCATGACAACAGTACTGAAGACACCTAGCAAGTGGGATATCAAACCTCATGTAACTCTCCATGACAACAGTACTGAAGACACCTAGCAAGTGGGATATCAAACCTCATGTAACTCTCCATGACAACAGTACTTAAGACATCTAACAAGTGGGATATCAAACCTCATGTAAATCTCCATGACAACAGTACTGAAGACACCTAGCAAGTGGGATATCAAACCTCATGTAAATCTCCATGACAACAGTACTGAAGACACCTAACAAGTGGGATATCAAACCTCATGTAAATCTCCATGACAACAGTACTGAAGACACCTAACAAGTGGGATATCAAACCTCATGTAAATCTCCATGACAACAGTACTGAAGACACCTAGCAAGTGGGATATCAAACCTCATGTAAACTCTCCATGACAACAGTACTGAAGACACCTAGCAAGTGGGATATCAAACCTCATGTAACTCTCCATGACAACAGTACTAAAGACACCTAGCAAGTGGGATATCAAACCTCATGTAAATCTCCATGACAACAGTACTACAGACACCTAGCAAGTGGGATATCAAACCTCATGTAAATCTCCATGACAACAGTACTAAAGACACCTAGCAAGTGGGATATCAAACCTCATGTAACTCTCCATGACAACAGTACTTAAGACACCTAACAAGTGGGATATCAAACCTCATGTAAATCTCCATGACAACAGTACTGAAGACACCTAGCAAGTGGGATATCAAACCTCATGTAACTCTCCATGACAACAGTACTGAAGACACCTAGCAAGTGGGATATCAAACCTCATGTAACTCTCCATGACAACAGTACTACAGACACCTAGCAAGTGGGATATCAAACCTCATGTAACTCTCCATGGCAACAGTACTGAAGACACCTAGCAAGTGGGATATCAAACCTCATGTAACTCTCCATGACAACAAGTACTACAGACACCTAGCAAGTGGGATATCAAACCTCATGTAACTCTCCATGACAACAGTACTACAGACACCTAGCAAGTGGGATATCAAACCTCATGTAACTCTCCATGACAACAGTACTGAAGACATCTAACAAGTGGGATATCAAACCTCATGTAAATCTCCATGACAACAGTACTGAAGACACCTAGCAAGTGGGATATCAAACCTCATGTAACTCTCCATGACAACAGTACTGAAGACACCTAGCAAGTGGGATATCAAACCTCATGTAACTCTCCATGACATCAGTACTACAGACACCTAGCAAGTGGGATATCAAACCTCATGTAACTCTCCATGACAACAGTACTGAAGACACCTAGCAAGTGGGATATCAAACCTCATGTAACTCCATGACAACAAGTACTACAGACACCTAGCAAGTGGGATATCAAACCTCATGTAACTCTCCATGACAACAGTACTACAGACACCTAGCAAGTGGGATATCAAACCTCATGTAAATCTCCATGACAACAGTACTAAAGACACCTAGCAAGTGGGATATCAAACCTCATGTAAATCTCCATGACAACAGTACTACAGACACCTAACAAGTGGGATATCAAACCTCATGTAAATCTCCATGACAACAGTACTGAAGACACCTAGCAAGTGGGATATCAAACCTCATGTAACTCTCCATGACAACAGTACTACAGACACCTAGCAAGTGGGATATCAAACCTCATGTAACTCTCCATGACAACAGTACTGAAGACACCTAGCAAGTGGGATATCAAACCTCATGTAAATCTCCATGACAACAGTACTACAGACACCTAACAAGTGGGATATCAAACCTCATGTAACTCTCCATGACAACAGTACTAAAGACACCTAGCAAGTGGGATATCAAACCTCATGTAAACTCTCCATGACAACAGTACTATAGACACCTACCTAGCAAGTGGGATATCAAACCTCATGTAAATCTCCATGACAACAGTACTAAAGACACCTAGCAAGTGGGATATCAAACCTCATGTAAATCTCCATGACAACAGTACTAAAGACACCTAGCAAGTGGGATATCAAACCTCATGTAACTCTCCATGACAACAGTACTTAAGACACCTAACAAGTGGGATATCAAACCTCATGTAAATCTCCATGACAACAGTACTGAAGACACCTAGCAAGTGGGATATCAAACCTCATGTAACTCTCCATGACAACAGTACTGAAGACACCTAGCAAGTGGGATATCAAACCTCATGTAACTCTCCATGACAACAGTACTACAGACACCTAGCAAGTGGGATATCAAACCTCATGTAACTCTCCATGGCAACAGTACTGAAGACACCTAGCAAGTGGGATATCAAACCTCATGTAACTCTCCATGACAACAAGTACTACAGACACCTAGCAAGTGGGATATCAAACCTCATGTAACTCTCCATGACAACAGTACTACAGACACCTAGCAAGTGGGATATCAAACCTCATGTAACTCTCCATGACAACAGTACTGAAGACATCTAACAAGTGGGATATCAAACCTCATGTAAATCTCCATGACAACAGTACTGAAGACACCTAGCAAGTGGGATATCAAACCTCATGTAACTCTCCATGACAACAGTACTGAAGACACCTAGCAAGTGGGATATCAAACCTCATGTAACTCTCCATGACATCAGTACTACAGACACCTAGCAAGTGGGATATCAAACCTCATGTAACTCTCCATGACAACAGTACTGAAGACACCTAGCAAGTGGGATATCAAACCTCATGTAACTCCATGACAACAAGTACTACAGACACCTAGCAAGTGGGATATCAAACCTCATGTAACTCTCCATGACAACAGTACTACAGACACCTAGCAAGTGGGATATCAAACCTCATGTAAATCTCCATGACAACAGTACTAAAGACACCTAGCAAGTGGGATATCAAACCTCATGTAAATCTCCATGACAACAGTACTACAGACACCTAACAAGTGGGATATCAAACCTCATGTAAATCTCCATGACAACAGTACTGAAGACACCTAGCAAGTGGGATATCAAACCTCATGTAACTCTCCATGACAACAGTACTACAGACACCTAGCAAGTGGGATATCAAACCTCATGTAACTCTCCATGACAACAGTACTGAAGACACCTAGCAAGTGGGATATCAAACCTCATGTAACTCTCCATGACAACAGTACTGAAGACACCTAGCAAGTGGGATATCAAACCTCATGTAAATCTCCATGACAACAGTACTACAGACACCTAACAAGTGGGATATCAAACCTCATGTAACTCTCCATGACAACAGTACTAAAGACACCTAGCAAGTGGGATATCAAACCTCATGTAAACTCTCCATGACAACAGTACTATAGACACCTACCTAGCAAGTGGGATATCAAACCTCATGTAAATCTCCATGACAACAGTACTAAAGACACCTAGCAAGTGGGATATCAAACCTCATGTAAATCTCCATGACAACAGTACTAAAGACACCTAGCAAGTGGGATATCAAACCTCATGTAACTCTCCATGACAACAGTACTTAAGACACCTAACAAGTGGGATATCAAACCTCATGTAAATCTCCATGACAACAGTACTGAAGACACCTAGCAAGTGGGATATCAAACCTCATGTAACTCTCCATGACAACAGTACTGAAGACACCTAGCAAGTGGGATATCAAACCTCATGTAACTCTCCATGACAACAGTACTACAGACACCTAGCAAGTGGGATATCAAACCTCATGTAACTCTCCATGGCAACAGTACTGAAGACACCTAGCAAGTGGGATATCAAACCTCATGTAACTCTCCATGACAACAAGTACTACAGACACCTAGCAAGTGGGATATCAAACCTCATGTAACTCTCCATGACAACAGTACTACAGACACCTAGCAAGTGGGATATCAAACCTCATGTAACTCTCCATGACAACAGTACTGAAGACATCTAACAAGTGGGATATCAAACCTCATGTAAATCTCCATGACAACAGTACTGAAGACACCTAGCAAGTGGGATATCAAACCTCATGTAACTCTCCATGACAACAGTACTGAAGACACCTAGCAAGTGGGATATCAAACCTCATGTAACTCTCCATGACATCAGTACTACAGACACCTAGCAAGTGGGATATCAAACCTCATGTAACTCCATGACAACAAGTACTACAGACACCTAGCAAGTGGGATATCAAACCTCATGTAACTCTCCATGACAACAGTACTACAGACACCTAGCAAGTGGGATATCAAACCTCATGTAAATCTCCATGACAACAGTACTAAAGACACCTAGCAAGTGGGATATCAAACCTCATGTAAATCTCCATGACAACAGTACTACAGACACCTAACAAGTGGGATATCAAACCTCATGTAAATCTCCATGACAACAGTACTGAAGACACCTAGCAAGTGGGATATCAAACCTCATGTAACTCTCCATGACAACAGTACTACAGACACCTAGCAAGTGGGATATCAAACCTCATGTAACTCTCCATGACAACAGTACTGAAGACATCTAACAAGTGGGATATCAAACCTCATGTAAATCTCCATGACAACAGTACTGAAGACACCTAGCAAGTGGGATATCAAACCTCATGTAACTCTCCATGACAACAGTACTGAAGACACCTAGCAAGTGGGATATCAAACCTCATGTAACTCTCCATGACATCAGTACTACAGACACCTAGCAAGTGGGATATCAAACCTCATGTAACTCCATGACAACAAGTACTACAGACACCTAGCAAGTGGGATATCAAACCTCATGTAACTCTCCATGACAACAGTACTACAGACACCTAGCAAGTGGGATATCAAACCTCATGTAAATCTCCATGACAACAGTACTAAAGACACCTAGCAAGTGGGATATCAAACCTCATGTAAATCTCCATGACAACAGTACTACAGACACCTAACAAGTGGGATATCAAACCTCATGTAAATCTCCATGACAACAGTACTGAAGACACCTAGCAAGTGGGATATCAAACCTCATGTAACTCTCCATGACAACAGTACTACAGACACCTAGCAAGTGGGATATCAAACCTCATGTAACTCTCCATGACAACAGTACTGAAGACACCTAGCAAGTGGGATATCATACCTCATGTAACTCTCCATGACAACAGTACTGAAGACACCTAGCAAGTGGGATATCAAACCTCATGTAAATCTCCATGACAACAGTACTACAGACACCTAACAAGTGGGATATCAAACCTCATGTAACTCTCCATGACAACAGTACTAAAGACACCTAGCAAGTGGGATATCAAACCTCATGTAAACTCTCCATGACAACAGTACTATAGACACCTACCTAGCAAGTGGGATATCAAACCTCATGTAACTCTCCATGACAACAGTACTGAAGACACCTAGCAAGTGGGATATCAAACCTCATGTAAACTCTCCATGACAACAGTACTGAAGACATCTAACAAGTGGGATATCAAACCTCATGTAACTCTCCATGACAACAGTACTGAAGACACCTAGCAAGTGGGATATCAAACCTCATGTAACTCTCCATGACAACAGTACTACAGACACCTAGCAAGTGGGATATCAAACCTCATGCAACTCTCCATGACAACAGTACTGAAGACACCTAGCAAGTGGGATATCAAACCTCATGTAACTCTCCATGACAACAAGTACTACAGACACCTAGCAAGTGGGATATCAAACCTCATGTAAATCTCCATGACAACAGTACTAAAGACACCTAGCAAGTGGGATATCAAACCTCATGTAAATCTCCATGACAACAGTACTACAGACACCTAACAAGTGGGATATCAAACCTCATGTAAATCTCCATGACAACAGTACTGAAGACACCTAGCAAGTGGGATATCAAACCTCATGTAACTCTCCATGACAACAGTACTACAGACACCTAGCAAGTGGGATATCAAACCTCATGTAACTCTCCATGACAACAGTACTGAAGACACCTAGCAAGTGGGATATCAAACCTCATGTAACTCTCCATGACAACAGTACTGAAGACACCTAACAAGTGGGATATCAAACCTCATGTAACTCTCCATGACAACAGTACTGAAGACACCTAGCAAGTGGGATATCAAACCTCATGTAAATCTCCATGACAACAGTACTACAGACACCTAACAAGTGGGATATCAAACCTCATGTAACTCTCCATGACAACAGTACTAAAGACACCTAGCAAGTGGGATATCAAACCTCATGTAAACTCTCCATGACAACAGTACTATAGACACCTAGCAAGTGGGATATCAAACCTCATGTAACTCTCCATGACAACAGTACTGAAGACACCTAGCAAGTGGGATATCAAACCTCATGTAAACTCTCCATGACAACAGTACTAAAGACACCTAGCAAGTGGGATATCAAACCTCATGTAAACTCTCCATGACAACAGTACTGAAGACACCTAGCAAGTGGGATATCAAACCTCATGTAAACTCTCCATGACAACAGTACTGAAGACACCTAGCAAGTGGGATATCAAACCTCATGTAAACTCTCCATGACAACAGTACTGAAGACACCTAGCAAGTGGGATATCAAACCTCATGTAACTCTCCATGACAACAGTACTACAGATACCTAGCAAGTGGGATATCAAACCTCATGTAACTCTCCATGACAACAGTACTACAGATACCTAGCAAGTGGGATATCAAACCTCATGTAACTCTCCATGACAACAGTACTGAAGACACCTAGCAAGTGGGATATCAAACCTCATGTAACTCTCCATGACAACAGTACTACAGACACCTAGCAAGTGGGATATCAAACCTCATGCAACTCTCCATGACAACAGTACTGAAGACACCTAGCAAGTGGGATATCAAACCTCATGTAACTCTCCATGACAACAAGTACTACAGACACCTAGCAAGTGGGATATCAAACCTCATGTAAATCTCCATGACAACAGTACTAAAGACACCTAGCAAGTGGGATATCAAACCTCATGTAAATCTCCATGACAACAGTACTACAGACACCTAACAAGTGGGATATCAAACCTCATGTAAATCTCCATGACAACAGTACTGAAGACACCTAGCAAGTGGGATATCAAACCTCATGTAACTCTCCATGACAACAGTACTACAGACACCTATTAAGTGGGATATCAAACCTCATGTAACTCTCCATGACAACAGTACTGAAGACACCTAGCAAGTGGGATATCAAACCTCATGTAACTCTCCATGACAACAGTACTGAAGACACCTAACAAGTGGGATATCAAACCTCATGTAACTCTCCATGACAACAGTACTGAAGACACCTAGCAAGTGGGATATCAAACCTCATGTAAATCTCCATGACAACAGTACTACAGACACCTAACAAGTGGGATATCAAACCTCATGTAACTCTCCATGACAACAGTACTAAAGACACCTAGCAAGTGGGATATCAAACCTCATGTAAACTCTCCATGACAACAGTACTATAGACACCTAGCAAGTGGGATATCAAACCTCATGTAACTCTCCATGACAACAGTACTGAAGACACCTAGCAAGTGGGATATCAAACCTCATGTAAACTCTCCATGACAACAGTACTAAAGACACCTAGCAAGTGGGATATCAAACCTCATGTAAACTCTCCATGACAACAGTACTGAAGACACCTAGCAAGTGGGATATCAAACCTCATGTAAACTCTCCATGACAACAGTACTGAAGACACCTAGCAAGTGGGATATCAAACCTCATGTAAACTCTCCATGACAACAGTACTGAAGACACCTAGCAAGTGGGATATCAAACCTCATGTAACTCTCCATGACAACAGTACTACAGATACCTAGCAAGTGGGATATCAAACCTCATGTAACTCTCCATGACAACAGTACTACAGATACCTAGCAAGTGGGATATCAAACCTCATGTAACTCTCCATGACAACAGTACTGAAGACACCTAGCAAGTGGGATATCAAACCTCATGTAACTCTCCATGACAACAGTACTGAAGACACCTAACAAGTGGGATATCAAACCTCATGTAACTCTCCATGGAAGCAAAAGTAAAAAAATATATATTCATGTTTTTTTATCAAAGTGGTAGAGAACATGCTAGTTAACTTACTCATAACAAATATTCTGCAAACACAACACATTAAATAACTATGCTACCCCCTAACATGTTCATATATACATTTGTTGTAGTTTTAGTATGTTTCTCTGACTCTTTACTTGTAAACAGATAGCTAGTTCAAGCATTGCTAATATTATTAACTAAACTGCCTAGCAGCCATTTCCTCAACTGCCAACTGTCAACTGTTGCTATTGTGACCAAGATGTCACATCCGTTGGTGTTCTTGGTGTAAATTGTAAAGGAGAGTTTAAAACACATTTCAAAAAAATAAAAAAATAAAAACTAGCTAGCTATATACAAAATGATGTGCACTCACCTCTATACACACGTTATCTCCTCCTGCAGTTTGACTATCTGATATGGCTCGAGGAATATCAAAATCCTCCAGGATTCTTTCTGGAATTGGTCCTGCAGGAATATCAATATCCTGCATGTTTCGGTCCTACAGGATTCCTGCAGGAATTGTCATGTTTGTGCAGGATTTTCTAAATATCTGCAGGACAAGTCATACTGTTCCTGCAAGGACACCTGTACAATTCCTTCACAAAAGGTTGAATTCCTGCAGGATTCCTGTACGACTTGTTTTTGTAAGGGTATACTGTATTACAGTAAAAACAGGGTTTTGTTCTAGATCAATAAGAGGCTTACATGGTGGGCATTGCAAGGGGAGTGTCAAAGGGAGTAGTAAGGGGAGTGACAAGGGGAGTGACAAGGGGAGTAGCAAGGGGAGTAGCAAGGGGAGTGGCAAGGGGAGGAGTAGGGGGAGTGGCAAGGGGAGTAGCAAGGGGAGTAGCAAGGGGAGTGGCAAGGGGAGGAGTAGGGGGAGTGACAAGGGGAGTGGCAAGGGGAGTAGTAGGGGGAGTGACAAGGGGAGTGACAAGGGGAGTAGCAAGGGGAGTAGCAAGGGGAGTGTCAAGGGGAGTGTCAAGGGGAGTAGCAAGGGGAGTGGCAAGGGGAGTGGCAAGGGGAGTAGCAAGGGGAGTAGCAAGGGGAGTGACAAGGGAGTAGCAAGGGGAGTGACAAGGGGAGTAGCAAGGGGAGTGACAAGGGGAGTAGCAAGGGGAGTAGCAAGGGGAGTAGCAAGGGGAGTAGCAAGGGGAGTAGCAAGGGGAGTGACAAGGGGAGTAGCAAGGGGAGTAGCAAGGGGAGTAGCAAGGGGAGTGACAAGGGGAGTAGCAAGGGGAGTAGCAATGGCCACGGCTGAATTTTATAAACATGTTTAGGCCCTCATCTGGCGGTGTAGAGAGATTTTAGAATTTTTAAGGCAATTTCCTGCGATTCTACATATTCTGCCATGAAGCTGAGAGAAAATGTTGTAGATTTAAATCTAATTTCCTGCTATTCGATGCACTTTGCCATGGCTAATACTATCCTTTTGCTAAATAATTTTTTGTGGTTTATTTTCTATTCTCTCTGTCCAGCTTTTATTGTCCAGCTTTTATTTTGGTGATTGTTAGTTCTCAAAGATTATATTATATAACAAAAATATTGGTTCATTATTGTTTCTACATACTGTATATCTGGTTTTAGTCGTTTTAAGTTTACACTGAAAACATTTTTCCATTATGAACATTAGTGAAAAAATAAATAAATAGTTTTTGTACATTGTTTGGATTTCAATGGCAAAAAATGTTACTCTCTGCTCTGATGAGGTTGTATACTGTATTACAGCCACACGTCTTGGGGATAGTGTTGATATGACTATAGTCAGACCAGCCAGCCACACGTCTTGGGGATAGTGTTGATATGACTATAGTCAGACCAGCCAGCCACACGTCTTGGGGATAGTGTTGATATGACTATAGTCAGACCAGCCAGCCACACGTCTTGGGGATAGTGTTGATATGACTATAGTCAGACCAGCCAGCCACACGTCTTGGGGATAGTGTTGATATGACTATAGACAGACCAGCCAGCCACACGTCTTGGGGATAGTGTTGATATAACTATAGTCAGACCAGCCACACATCTTGGGGATAGTGTTGATATGACTATAGTCAGACCAGTCAGACCAGCCAGCCACACATCTTGGGGATAGTGTTGATATGACTATAGTCAGACCAGCCAGCCACACGTCTTGGGGATAGTGTTGATATGACTATAGTCAGACCAGCCAGCCACACATCTTGGGGATAGTGTTGATATGACTATAGTCAGACCAGCCAGCCACACATCTTGGGGATAGTGTTGATATGACTATAGTCAGACCAGCCAGCCACACATCTTGGGGAAACTGTTGATATGACTATAGTCAGACCAGCCAGCCACACGTCTTGTGGATAGTATTGATATGACTATAGTCAGACCAGCCAGCCACACGTCTTGTGGATAGTGTTGATATGACTATCGTCAGACCAGCCAGCCACACGTCTTGGGGATAGCGTTGATAGGACTATAGTCAGACCTGCCAGCCACACATCTTGGAGATACTGTTGATATGACTTTAGTCAGACCAGCCAGCAACACGTCTTGGAGATACCGTTGATATGACTATAGTCAGACCAGCCAGCCACACGTCTTGTGGATACTGTTGATATGACTATAGTCAGACCTGCCAGCCACACGTCTTGTGGATAGTGTTGATATGACTATCGTCAGACCAGCCAGCCACACATCTTGGTGATACTGTTGATATGACTATAGTCAGACCAGCCAGCCACACGTCTTGTGGATACTGTTGATATGACTATAGTCAGACCAGCCAGCCACACGTCTTGTGGATAGTGTTGAAATGACTATCGTCAGACCAGCCAGCCACACATCTTGGAGATACTGTTGATATGACTATAGTCAGACCAGCCAGCAACACGTCTTGGAGATACTGTTGATATGACTATAGTCAGACCAGCCAGCCACACGTCTTGTGGATAGTGTTGATATGACTATCGTCAGACCAGCCAGCCACACATCTTGGGGATACTGTTGATATGACTATCGTCAGACCAGCCAGCAACACGTCTTGGAGATACTGTTGATATGACTATAGTCAGACCAGCCAGCCACACATCTTGGGGATACTGTTGATATGACTATAGTCAGACCAGCCAGCCACACATCTTGTGGATAGTGTTGATATGACTATCGTCAGACCAGCCAGCCACACATCTTGGAGATACTGTTGATATGACTATCATCAGACCAGCCAGCAACACGTCTTGGAGATACTGTTGATATGACTATAGTCAGACCAGCCAGCCACACGTCTTGTGGATAGTGTTGATATGACTATCGTCAGACCAGCCAGCCACACATCTTGGGGATACTGTTGATATGACTATAGTTAGACCAGCTAGCCACACGTCTTGTGGATACTGTTGATATGACTATAGTCAGACCAGCCAGCCACACTTCTTGTGGATAGTGTTGATATGA